>NW_027041833.1:395682-477467 GCF_033297395.1 Canariomyces notabilis | reverse complement strand
TCCCAGATCTTGACGGTGTTGTCGCCTGACCCGGACGCAACGAGCTTCGAGTCGGGCGAGAACGCGACGGACCCGACGGAACCGCTATGCCCCTCGAGCGTCTGTGTGCATGCATTCCAATCTTCTTCTACAACCGGCCCGGCAGTAATCCACCTCATTTCCCTCTTATACAGATTTCGTGTCATGCTTCTGGCAGGGCTGAAGGCAAGTGCTGAAGCGTATACCTGAAGTGGATGGTTTTCAACTAGCTGACTGCAGTATTGAACAAATCGGCGCATGTCATAAACCAGCCTTGGTAATTGTGATGCAACGTTCTTTTGCTAAGTGATGTTAGAAGCACTAAGTGAAAGGATAAATATCACCAGGTAGAACCAACCTGATGAATGCTCTCTAGCTTCGCCATTGACAACACCCCCTGCGACATGCTCCTGCAAAGTGAGAGAGCTTCGAGCCAGTGGAGATAGTGCTGCCTCAGAAATTTATCGATGACACCGCCATCCTGGAAAACATCTGGGTGATTGGTATTCTTGCTTGACTGCCAATTGTAGAGATGATCAACCCAGTAGACGCAAGCATAGCGTGCGGCTGCTAACGGGTCCAGGTTAGGCTGGTTGACATTTTCGATGGGAAATCCGGGGGTAGCCAGGCCGTACATGTCGTGTCGTAAGGCCGTGGACATGACATGTAGCGATTGGGAGAAGATACCGTAGTGTAAGAGTGCCACACCAGAAGGGAAAATCTCGTCCACTGCGTCTTTCGACAGAAATTCCTTTGCCGATTGATGTACGAAATAGATGATGGATTCTCGAAGGGTCAGAAAAGAGCCGCAGAGTCCTATTATCTCTGTCAAGAATTCTAGATTGTCAGAGATGTCCTCGGATATGTCAATGAACGACGTCAGCTCTTGTATCGTAATAGGCCGGTAAGTACTGCAAAGAACAGCCAGCACTTGTTTGCAGAGATCTGCCTCGTCCGAGCAGCGAACTTGAGCCATCATTCGTTGGTAGAGAGAACCAAGACCTGGTGGAAACGTGTTCAACTTGGTAAGAACCCTTGACCGTGAGTACTTCGTGAGTTCTTGACAGACCAAAGCCACCCAAAGGAATGTGTTATTTGCATTGCGGGTCAAGTGGACTTGAACAGCGTGCTGTGTTTTGTCGTCGTATCCCTTTAGCTGCGCTAGTTTATCTACCTTGTACTGGACATATATGCTGACAGCAGACGAGACGGATTTTTCATTTAGCTCAAGACTGAGCCTTGTCTTCTGTTCAGCGGCTTCTAGACTTTCCTCGATGTCTGGCCAGTTGCGACTGGAGACGATCCACTTGACATAAGGAACTGTAGATGTCATCTCAACGATAAATTCGAGAAGTTCTCGCCGACCGCTCATGCATTCGTCGAGCGCATCGATGACCAGGTAGGCGCCCTCCAGGCTTGGGTCTTGCAGAATGGTTTTGAAAATTTCGGATAAAGCAACCCATCGATTCGCATCTTCAAAGAGTGCTTTTCCTGCATGCTCGTACTTTTTCCGCACGTAAGGGATAAGGGATGGCTGCTGGTTGAGGAGCATGTAGATGAGGCCGCGTAGGATTGCGGAGGCATTGTTGATTCGCTCGTCGGTGGCCTGGCAGAAAAAGAACGATAGAGGGGCTGTTCCCAAAGTCAATCTCTGCAGCTCATCGATAATGCCGCAGAGTAACATTGTCTTGCCCTTGCCAGGATCGCCCTTGACCCAAAGCAGGTTGCTGTCTAGGCTTTTACGCCATTGTTGGAATTCAGAGTTATCAAGGACCCAGTGATACACGTCTCGTAACAGGCCGCCTTTCGTGTTTTGGATGCGCTTCTTGTCGTCGCGCGGGTCGGTCAGGCGGAGGTCTCGGAGGCATTGTGTATCCTTCTCATCTCGGTGAATCTCCTTGCGCAGAGTGTTGCCATCCTGGACAGCTTTGTGGGTCTTCTCTTGCACCGCGATGCTGCTTTGAAGGGCTTGATGAATATCTCCAAGTAGCGCTTTCCTCTCTTCGGCTTTCTCAACAAGCTTTCCTAGGAGGCTCTTGGTATGCTGACTGTTGAACTGATTCAAATCGGCCTGAAGGCTTGCCTCGGTGTCTGTGACGCTCTTCAGATAGGCATCCCACTCGTCGACGTTCACAAGGCCGCGGAGAACGATCCAGGTTTGATGCCGGTAGAAAGAGCAAACGCTCTTCATCTGATACAAAAGGAGAGCCTTGTAGAGCTCAACGATCCTGTTTTCCAACTGAAGCTGGACAGACTTGAAGCTCTCCTTCCCAACCACAATGTTGCTCTGGCTCAGGATATGTTCAGACAAGGCACAATACCAGTCCATCCGGGACATAACATGCGCGATGCCCGCTAGATTGGACTGTATTGCTTCAACAGGATTCAGCAGGATCTGGATGGAGGTTAACTAAGACAACTTTTGGGCGGCCGTGTACGGATACGTACCTGCAGTCCAATGCAGACACCAGCCCACGGCAGCGCTGCTTGCGGTATGTTCTGGATCGCCCTGTCGACCATGGCCTTGGCTGAGAGAACGAATTGGACGGCATCACCGACACCCTGCGTAATCTGCGACAGCCTGGAAATTTTTGCTTGGCCTTCCTCTACCAGCTTTCTCATGTGCGCCTGCCGCTGGCTCGGGTCTTTCAGTGTTGCAGAAACGTCGAGGGCGGGTTCACCATTCCTGTCCCCAAGAACTTTGTCCATGGTTGCTATGTACGACTCGACAAGCTTTGTGGTGTCCTTGTCCTCCGCGAGGCTGTTGTACGCGGCGTTCCAGAGTCTCTGTGACGTGGGAAGGACAGGAGTCGGTTGCTCTGATATTGACTCGAGCGCTTTTGGCTCGGCCCAGGATTTGATGTACGGTGCGGGAGGTGGAGCTTGCGACGTAGTGGCTGGTTGGTGATGCCCTGTTGCTCTTGCATCTATATTGGATCGGTGCACGCCATCATGATCGCTGGGCGCGGGGGTAGGAGTACCCGGCTCTGTCGTGGTGCCGGATGGGGTTGTTGGTCCGTCTGTTGGACATGTCAGTCTTGAGAAGGCAATCCGGCGCTCGTCTCAACGTACCCGTGGACTGTGTAGCAGATGGAGCGAGCGAGGTTGCACCATGATGACTAAAAGGCTTCTTTGACAACAACCTCTTCAGCGAATCCATTTTTCTTTCGCGCATATAGCTTCGGCGAGGATAGTTGTCCAGAAGAAAAGAGGCTATCGACAACAGCAGCGATATTGTGAAGTTGGGACTGCATTTCGCACGTTGCCGCGGAGCGGAGCTGAAAGATGCAGCTGTCTCGCTTGGCGGACGCCCAAGACAGGCTATGGCGCTGCGAGTACTCGGCGCAGGTCAATGCAATTGGTGAGACCTGCATTAGCCCGCTCTCAGGTGGCTGCGCTGCGGCTAATGCCGATTGGCTGTTGCGATGAGGCCGCCGCGAGGGCGTGACGTGGCATTGCCCTACTGCTGCTTTTATCGCTGACACCCTTGGCTTCCTCCGTTGCTGATGACGCCGTCCCGCTTTGTGGAGGCTACAATCCCACACATATGGTGGGTGGGGAGGTGGTTAAGATGAAGTTTGAGTCCTGGTGCCTATTATTTCTTAATTCAGTGGCTCGGCCCCCTACTTGATGAGGTACTGGAACGCGGCCGTGTACCCGGCCGCGGTGGCATGGTAGAGCGGCCCTCATTATCCTTTGTGTCCTTACCGGCCTCCTGCTTGACGAGGTACTAGACGATAGCCCTGTGCCTGGCCGCGGCTGCTCTACGATCTCTTTCTCTCTTCACAATGTCGTGTGACATATCCACGAGTACAATGGCCTGTGCGGCAGCTGCATTTGCAGTTCCCTCCTTGTTCCAACCCATCTACACATTTCGGGATTCTATCATACAGTATGAAGGTCCAATTCATTCCTTGGTCGTTCCAGACGGTTGCTTTGCTGTAATAAGTAAGGTAGCTTGTGAAGAGCAAAGTGGGAAACGCGTAGATATTGGAGCGACCTTCTACTGGTAGAAAGCTGTGAATGTGATTGTTGCTCCGAGGCTCCGTTCGTTGCCATTTTCAAAAGTGCGAGACTCCGATCCGTTCTATTTCCAGATTCATCAATGTTGTCTTGGTCCTGTTGGAAGAAATCAACAGGCACGTACAGGGCGCATTAGTTCCCGCCAGGTTGGTTGCACAGGGTTAAGGGATTTGATAAGGACGAATCCTTCTGCAGGACCTAGGTCAATACTTATGTACTAGACTGGCCCGGGAGGACTCCTGAATGAACAAAGACATAGGGGCTGCGTGACAGAGGCAGGTTTCCAAGCCAGGAGCTACCCGAATCAGTATACGAAAAATACCTAAGGTACCTATCAGATAGCCAGACGTTGTATACATGTACTAGTACTAGATTTACTAGGGCTACATAATCCTAGGCTTGATATTGGTCAGTCCAATGAAAACTGGAAAAGGGGAAAGCCATTACTTGTTCATAGCTACACGAGCTGCAAGCCTTGAACGGCCGGTTACCGGTGTTGGGAGTAACCTCGAGGGTAAGTGGGTAACACAGGTCTGTTACATGTACCGGCGTTCAAAAGTCCCGTCGATGCCTTTGTATGTATGTCTGTGTCTAACGTGGTGTATGCCATAGTATATATACGAGTAACCAACCTAGAATGCATTAGCGAAAGGGGTCTAATCCCATTGTTTAACTCGGGTCAGAACAAGACCATGATGAACAAAGAAAACGGCAGGTACTAAGGATAGACTCATCCATGCTCAAAGAAGTTTCGAGTGGATTTTAAGCCATCCTGCACTTGCACTTGAATGACCGAAACTGCTAGCAGGCTAGACCATTCTACCTTGGACATTAAATTTCTCCAGTCACCTTCCACACATCATACCCGAGTAAGGTACACGTGCGATCTGCAAAGAACCATGGCTTCCGATCCCGCCGACCAGCTGCCTCCAATCCCGCGGTTCGTGTCAGTTCCCATCCACACCTATTTCTCGTACGACCCCGAGGGACTCCGAGATTACCTCAACAAACACCAAGAACTAGAGCAGAAACTGAGAATGCGATACCTGTTTGGTCTCCTGGGAGCCCGGATTGCGGCAGGTAGCAAGGATCCAAAGGAACCGGCAGGTACCAAGAATCCAGAGGAACCAGAAGATAGCGAAGATGCAAATGAATCGGAAAGAAGCAAGGACGCAAAGGAATCGACAGGGGCCAAGCATGCACATGAGATTGGACATATCCTCTTCGACCTGGCTCCAGGAGAGGACTCACTATACAGATGCAGTTATGTGACAGAAGGCTGGGGCTTAACAGAAGTCCATGTCCAGCACATACCTTTTGACGAGGAGAAGGAGATGAGCAATCTCGAGTTCTGGGAGGAGATTTGCGGCTTCAACCCTCAACTAGTACCCAGCCCTTACCCTTTCTCCAAAGCATACGGCCTCTTTGGCCGCTACGGGCGCTACGAAGGCGTCATCCACGAGCTCTGCTCCCACGACCTTAGCAAGACAGTAGCACACTTCTGCTGCCCGGTTGAGTCGCTAGAGCCCGCTTATTGCAAGGGTGAATCTCAATCAGGCGAAAAGCGGCCCCTGATGATGATATGGGAACCGTACTTTGAGGGGAAATTCTGCGTTCCCAAGAATCTGGAAAAGATCAAGAAGGCTTGCGGGCAGTTTGACGTTGTCATAACCAACCATGTCGACTTGCAGGCCATGTTCTCCGAGGACCCGGAGCGATCATCCTCCATCCGCCGCCGTATCCTCCGGAAACTCCTTGCCCACAGCCCTGTAATGGAGATTCTCGCCCGTCGATTCCGCGTCGAGTCGTATGCCGACGAACTGCTACGAGCTGGTGTCGGCCGTTCCGGTACGGGATGGGTGGTGGTACGGGCAGGGACGCGTGGCTGCCTCGTTGCGTCGGCACAGGGCGAACGCGTGTGGCTTGGACCAACGCGGGAATGCTTTGCGTACGGTGGTGAGGACGACGGTGGGGTTTGGCGTCCCATGTTTGCTGGGGCACTTGGCTATGCCGTGTCCAGAGGGGATTCACTGGTGGAGGCGGCAAAACTTGCAACTGTTGTCTTGGAATGTCGGAGGTACATGCCACCACTATGGGTCGTTACCAAGGAGCCAACCGAGCCATATGTGGACAAGGTCCCGTCGCCGTCGAAATGGTTGCTCCGGCTAGAGGGCCAGCTGGAGAAAGAACTCGAGGATTACAAAGCAATAAGTAGCGCATCTTGGTAGCTTAGTCTAGTATAGGAACGGACAGCATCCGTATTAGGATGAAATAATGCTGTTTGCTAGGGCCAAAAGACCATCATATCTTTCCCACACCAGCCCATGTCTTCACAATCGGTGCAACCAGCGGCAGTGGCGTGAGCTTGAAGTTGTACGGGGCCTTGACAAAAGTCCCGACCTGCGTGATATTCACCCCAGCATCGCCCCAGTCGTTCCCTGTTACACATTGTCAGCAGGCATCCTGTGTACCAGATTCCCACTACTACTAGTATGACACTTTGACTTACTCGCTCCCAGGTTTGCGAACCCATCCAGCTCCTCATCGCCGCATGTGCAGGTATTGGGCGAGTCCTCCGGGATGACGAGTCCGTAGGTGCTGAGCGCCTCGCGCGTCTTTCCGCGGAAGACGTTACCCTCAACAAGCACCTGGTTGTCAGAGCGGGAGTGGATCGCCTGGTACAGGAAGTCGACGTAGAGGTTGTTGTAAACGTGCTGATGCCCAAAGCGGCCGGCAGGACCACGCGTGCCCTCGTTGCGCCAGTGGTTGTGATGATAGGTGACGTGGAGGTGGCCAAAATCGATGTCGCGGAATGCGGGATCGTTGCCGACCAGAGACGACTTCCAGTGGTCGTGGAAGTAGTTCCAGGACACGGTTATCCAGTCGGATCCTCGGATGATATCGACTTGTCCGTCCTTTTGAATCAGTTAGTACCATCACTCCAAGAGCCAGTACTGGATTCGATTTTGTCGACTAGGGGTACTCACGTAAAAGTCAGGGCCCTTGGAAATGTCCGACGCAAACTCGTTGTGATCCACCCAGACCCTGGTCGAGTTCCGGATGGTGATGCAGTCATTGTCCTGGATAAAGGTGATCTTCAGGTTCTGAATGATGACATTGGTCGAGTTGACCACATCCAGGCCGCTGCCGGTGATGTGAGCCGTCTTGCCAACGCCAATGACGGACTTGTTGGACCCAATCTTTGGGCGGGAAGTGAAGTTGAGCTCCCCCTTGACCTTGACAATCCTGCGCTCGTCACCCGCAACAGCTGCTTTGAAGTCGTCCACATTGTCGACCGTCACGGTGGCGCCCCCTTTTCCGCCCGTGGTTGGGCCGATCGGATTGTCTTTGGCGAAACCCTCAACGTCCCAAGCGGCGAGGCCAAGCCAGCTGAGGGGGGACGCTGCCACCAACGGAGTGGTGGCTGAGAGGAGTACGATCAAGTTGTTGAGCCGCATCCTGGGCGATCCGAGTACCTGGGTGGCGGATACAAGCTAACGGGACAGCAACGGATGGGAGATGCTTTCATATGAGAAAGAACGGAGGATGTTCATTATAATATACTCAAATATGGATGGGGCCAATAACCTGGTGCACCGTATACTACCTCGCGGCCCGGGTCTCCAGCCACCGTGAGGCGTGAGCCGTGTCCATGTCTTCGACGTGACACCTACAAGCAGTGACCAGCGTAGTGCAAAATGGAGAAATAGATTTCCAGCGGGGAACCCTGTCACTAACTACCGAAAACTCCATCATTGACGAGGTTGCAAGGTCAGTAGCGCCTTTACCCCAACATCTTGGATTTACCCGTCTCTCCACGGCCGCTGTGCCAAGCTGCCATCGGCTGCCGAGGTGTTGCATCTGAGTGGTGGAAATATCCTCTCCGACTGCATACCGGCGGGAACCACTCCGATCATGTAAGGTACGCGAACGCGTAAGTTGTCTTTCTCCTCAGTACCATGCTGATGGATCCGGACAAACTGGTGGCGATTGTGTGTAGTTATGTGTCATTGTGTTCATGTTCCGCACCGAATACCTGGCCATGGGATCTCGCCTTGACAGTCAGCCTCGGCTACATGTGTTTTACTCTTCTCTTGAGAAGTTAAGGTCGGAAGTCGCAGAAGCTCGTCTCCTTACTGCTGCGAACCCCTGAATCGCTCATGGTAGACACCGTAGCCCAGACCAGTCACTAAGATACTAGTAAGTATAAGGGGCAGTTAGAGCAAACATGAAGCGTACCATGCTTATTAGCATTTTATGCACGTGTAGATGTCTGGTGCTCTTGATAAGCTGTCTAGGTATGTAACATGACAACACCGAGAATGAGATCGGAAACCTCTATTAATCTATTTGAACCTTAGTTACTTAGTATGTTTACTTTCTTCCTGATCGCCCGGCTTCTCCTCTCCCTGTGACCCATCGCCTCCCCTCTTCTTCTTGTCCTTCAGCTCCCGCTCAATCCGCGCGATAACCCCTTTCAGCATCTTGAGCTTCTCCATACCAAGCTTTCCTGGAAACCCATAGCCATCAATCTCATGCTTGACCTTCAGCGTATATTCGAGCGCCTTCTCGAGGTTGCCAACGTGATAGTAAAGCCGCGCAGGCACCTCGTACATGTCACCCATCTGCTCTGTCAGGCCCTCCTCTTCAACCAGGCTAAACAGGGTTTCGGCAGCCGTAATGGCTTTGTTGAACTCTCCTTTTTGCGCCAACTTGACTACCTCTTCCCTGAGAGAGGGGATCTGGGCGCGACGTGTGTCTGAGGCATTGAGTGCCTCAGGGGAAGAAGTGCAGAGTGAGCATTGGCTGTCTCGGTGTTAACTCATCCGCTGTCTCCTTATGCTGTAAGAGAAGGATATTCATACCACTTAAAGCCCCAAACCTTCTCCAGGGTCTGCTGCCGCTCTTTTGACGTCATGCCGGCGGCCGAGTCTGGATCATTCTAGTGTAAGCTGTCGCCCGACTATCACAGGGGCCTTAAGGTAGGTGACAAACAAGTAATCGTGATTTCCTCCCCCGGCTCAATGTCCCGAGCAGCCCAAACCGTCATAGCCAACGTAGTTTCTGAGAAGTGGATAAACGCGCTGGATGACTTTCTGTCAGTCTCCCCTTTCCCTGTCATTCACCAAGTGCCAAGGGAGCAACTCACTTTGGCTTGCAGTCATGATTAAACCTCTTCATGTAGGTCATCACCGATCTTCATCAGCTCATGATTCCTCACGCAGCACACGCTCAACCCCCAACTTGGAAGAATCTCAAGGCCAAACTCACCGCCAAGTCACTAAACAAGCCCATAAACTCCCTCCCACCGATGACCACCCCAAACGAGTTGGTCAGCATGACATCCTCCATGACACTCGCCTCCGAGTCCATGTCACCCTCCGCATCCTCCCCACCCCCATCTTCAAGTCCCGCAGATGCCCTCCCCTCCCCCTTCCTCGCCAACCCCGTAACCTTCCCCGGCTCCCCCAACCTCTCCGCCGCAATACTCAACAACTCCTGCACCTCCTCCCGGAGCACATCCGCCGGGTACTCCACCGCAGCAAGCACACTGGCATAATCAACCAGCACCGCCCGGCCCTTCTCAATCCTCCTTATCGCCACGGCGCCCTTGCCCTTTCCCGGTACGTCACGCACCTTGTACGGGCGGGGGTCGGTATACAACTTGTCTGGGGCAAAGAATGGTGCGTGGAAGCGGTGCTGCGCCGGGTGCAGCAGCGGATCGGATGATGCGATATCCGGCGTGGTGATGATGCTGATCCCGATCCCCGGGCCGGGGCCGGAGTCAGACCCGAGGGCGGCAGCGTTGGTGTATACGCACCACGGCTCGTCCGAGGCGGGGATGCAGTGTGGTGGGTGCGTCCAGGGGGTCCAGCTTGCGGGGGGTGATGAGGAGGAGGAGATGAGAGCGTCGAGGCAGACGGGGTGGCGCAGGAGGTGGGGAGGCGAAGTGCCTCGGCCGCAGACCTGGCTTTGTGGTGAGGATGATGATGATGGGGAGGACTCGGAGGTGGAGGGTTGTGTGAGGGACACGGTGAGCTGGGCTAAGGAAAGGAAAAGGGCTGTAAGGGACGGCATCCTCGCCGCGGGGGTTGATGCTGTTGACCAGGACATGTATGCAGGCTTGGAACGGCCGATTGAGGATGATGGGGATAAGAGTTACTTGGAGTATTAGTAGACTGACGGTGAGATGTGGTGTCATCTGAAGGTTTACGTGAATGAGGATGAGTTTGCGCATAGACCGTAAATTGAAATTGACAGCTTGTCTCAACGGCGTTGCCACCGGCGTTGTTGGTACCATTTAGCCGGGGCGTATGAACGTGGTGTTTCATTGCAGCCGTTGAGCAGGACAACGTAACAGGCTGTCTGGTACCGCGGAACTTTATCCGCAGAGTCGTACTAGGAAGCAAATAACTGTCTTCTGGGTGTATAGGCACGCTGGCTGCCGGATGCTGCCTGCTATAAGCGCATTGGGAAGTATCAAATCTTAGGTTCCAAGTTAGCTCAGACAACGGCCATATAAACGTCCATCCCCGTGTCAGTCTCCCACTTCACCGTCACCCCAGGCGCAACGAAGTATATGGCCCCCTCCTCTAACTCAAACGCCTTCCCGTCTGTCTCCATCCGCCCAGCTCCTCTTGTAACAATCATCACCCCCGGCCCGTCACTCTCCGAAATCTCATCCGCTTCCCCGGCCTTGAGCCCAGCTCTGAGCATATTGAACTCGCTCATCGGCGGAGCATATACCCTCGTCCTCCCCGTTTTGCTCTTCCCCGTCTTTTCGTCCCTCAAGATGATATCACCAACAGAATGCGCCTGGAATGTAAGCGTCTCGGTGAACAGGTCGATGTCATTTCTATCCGCAGGCGGACAGAAGCCCGAGTTGAGCACGTTGTTGCTCCTCGCCATGCACTCAACAATATCCCCACTCAGGTAGGCGTGGATGCCGTCCGCAGGGATAAACAATGCTTCCCCGGGCTCCAGGACCATAAAGTTCATGCATGTCAGGGCGACTAGCGATCCGGGATCCCCCGAACCGTATTGCTTCTGCAGGCGCGGGAGCAAATCTGGGATGTAGGCTGCCCTTGCTTCACCGAGGTCGGCTTTGGATGTTGCGAGGAGAAGGTCTTCGACACGTTTGACGGTCGCCTCATCGGCTTTAAGCAAGTTGCGTGTAACCTCACGGAGGGTTTTGTCGGTCCATTGGGTGGTGTGCATGCCCTCTGGGACGAAATTGCGGAGGGCGGGGAGGTTGAAAAGGGGAGCGATTTCGGATAGGGGCTTGAACCCCGCAAACACCTCGAATTTGGAGAGAGCGACGGCAATTTCGGGTTTGTGGTTGGGGTCGGTGAAGTTATCGGGGTCTTTGGCGTGCAGTTTGGCGGCAAGCTCTTTGTTGGGATGGATCTGGAGAGGGAGTGCCTTTGCGATGGAAAGGATCTGCAAAGTGTGTGTTAGCAGACGATATTGGGTACACATCCACGGATCCTACGACCGAAACATACCTTGGGGAGGAATGGCAGCTGGCCGCCCAGATTCTCAATCACCTTCTTGCCCAGTAAGGTCTCCTTGTTCTTTTCGAGAACATCCTTCAGCGGCTCTCCCGTCCTTAGAACGCGAGCAGGGTAGTCGGGATAGTCCCCGAACCACATCTCTGAGTAGAATTCATCGTCCTTGATCTGGAAGCTCTGATCTGTTTTCTTGCAGAGCCGGGCGGCAAGCGACTGCTGTCCCTGCTTGCCCCAGGGGTAGTTGTTGCAACTGCCGACAAGCTGAAAGACACGGTCCGTCATGGTGGACTCGGAGTGCGTCAAATTTGTTGGACACCAGGAGAGATCAATTGTCGCGAGTCACCCTCACCCATCGCAGGGCCCGAGTGCTCTAATATCTGTCGACTTGGCTTGAAACTGGTGTAGCTGTGTAATGCAACACGGATGTCGTCATGATACATGTCGTCACTGACTTCCGGCTACTTGTGTGGGGCCGGCTCGGTGGGGCCGAACATGCTTGCTTCAGCCGGACCCGGTAGGTCGGTACGTCAGAGCTTTACTGTGTAGCCCTAGCGTACAATCCGAAATGAAGCTGCCAATTAGCGCCATTGATGTCACTTCTCTTTGAGGCAAGGCGAAGTTCCACACGTCCTCCAAGCCAGCATCTCTTAAGAACGGCGGAGGGTAAGATGCGCAAAGACATTTGAACTTGCCCTCTCCTCCTTTTGCTTACATTGGTACTGGTTGCACAACTCTCGACCAAGGTATGGCGTCTGAAGGCGTGCCACCGGATGTGTCCAGCAACGGCAAGACCACCAATAATGGGTCTGGCGTCGGGACTAAAGACTACCTTCCCATCCCTGAGGCCGATCCCACCGAGGCTAGCGGCAGGGAGACCCTGAGGGCCTCAGATCGGCTCGAAGGAGGACAGACACGCTCGCACGCCCTGGCCACCGACAGCCAGGATGAGGACGGGATGGCCCAGCAGGACCATGACCACCAGGTACTGGACCTGGGGTGGAATGCAGAGAAAAAGCAGGACGTCGCTGCGCCGCTGATTGGCGGCATGGATAACGAAGAGCTCTGGATGCTTATCCGGCGGTTCAACAAGGCGAGTTAGCAGCCAGGACACAGCCCAGAGCATCGCTGCCAAGGTCCACTAACACCCTGCAGCAAATCTACCATGTCAAGTACATCCCTCATCCAGCGCCAGGCGGTCTCGACCTCAACATTGCCGACGATGAGGAATTCTCTCCTGATAAGATGCGAGCCAATGTTGAGCGCCTCTACATGACGGTCGGCATCGGAGTACTGGCGGCGGTCAAGCACATTGCGCGCCTTCGGTCTTGGCGCGAGACTCGACGCACGGCATGCTTCGCAGCGGCCTACTTCGTGGCCTGGCTGTTCGATCTCCTCGCTCCTATGCTATCAGCTGTACTTTTAGCTCTCATTGCCGTGCCCAAATCGCGGGAGATCCTGTTCCCCCCGGCCCCGGTCTCTCTCGTCGACAGCAAGACCGGTGGCGTGCAGAAGCCAAAGTCGGGCGTCCTAGGCAGTCATGACAGCGCAACAGGGGCGCCAGAACACCACAAGGGCGAAGCCGTCGAGCAGGAAGCAAGCAACTTTGTCGGTGGTATCGCCTCGGTCGCATTGAGCAGCGCGGCTGGAAAGCACCCGCAAGGGGGACAGGAGTCGGACGAGAGTGCGGCAGCCAACGTAGCCCCTGACCCAACCGCTCTGGCTACCAAGGTTTCCGCCGCCAAGGACAACGCTGCAGGGTCGAAACCGAGCGAGAAGCATGACAAGACCAAGGTCCCCATGGAGACGGCCATGTGGAACAAGATGCGCCCCGTGATGCACACAATTGGGGCCGTCGCAGATACCTGGGAACGTCTGGCAAAGTAAGCCGCCCCTGGCCAGCCGTTTGCTTGCGAGCGCTGACTGACATCACGACAGCGCCCTCTCGCCAATCCCCCTCTTCCCCTCCGAAGTGTTCCGCCTCAGGCTCGTCACCCTACTACTTCCCCTCCTCTTCGGCCCCTCCCTCTTCGTAACGCCGTACATGTTCCTGAAAACCCTCTCCTTCCTCATCGGCTTCGTTTTCTTCGGTGACCCCGTCATCTCTCGCGGTCTGGCTTGGCTTAACCGAACAATTCCTAACTGGCAGAAGCTCCTCGAACTGCGCAAGTATGACTTCCCCCCACCACTCCCATGTCTCAGTGATACTCAACTGACCCCTCTCCCAATCTAGCACGATCCTCAAGGGCGTGCCGACCAACGCCCAAATAACACTAACACTCCTCCGGCAAGGGGAAGCCAACCGCGCACCGCTGCCACCGCCACCGGGGAGTATCACCGCGCCGCCGCCGCCCCCGGACCGGCCCGCGGCGCTCACAGAAGCCGACCTGCGCTCTGCGGGCGCCGAGCCGCCGCTGAACGCGTCCGAGTCGGAGCTGCGCGCCGCCATCAAGCCCGAGACACCGCCGGAACCGGCCGCCACCGGCGGAGATGTTGCTGCCGCTAAGGAAGCCAAGCACGGTAAGAAGGGCGGGCGGATCCTCGGCCTGCTCAAGGGCGCCACGCGCGCCGTCGTCAAGACGGCCGTCGGCACCGACTCGGTCCGCGCCAAGGCCGGCGACCTGCCCGCCAAAGAGCGCCTGGGCGTCCTACCGAATGCGCATGACAACACCAGCGTCGGCGGGCCGGTGGAGTTTGAGGGCCGGTTTGAGGGAGACAAGGGGCGTGTGTATATCAGCGAGGCTGGGACAGTGCCAGTGCTGGCATTTGGCAGGGGACGAGGGGGCACAACGGCGAGAATTGCGGGTGTTGATAGGGACGATGTGCACCCGGTTTGGAGCGTCCCTGTCGGGGATATCGTAGAGATCAAGAAGGTTGGCGGATATGGATGGAAGACCAAGTTGGTGGTCGGTTGGTCGATGGACAGGGAGGTCAAAGATGGGTTGGAGATTCGGACAGTCGATGGGAGGGAGTATAAGATTATGGCGCTACAGCTGAGGGACGAGCTGTTTAATCGGCTGGTGGCACTGGGAGGCCAGAAGTGGGAGGCATGGTGAGACTGAGGTGGTTGATCGGAAAATTGGTAGTGGTGAAAATGTTACTGCACTCCTGAGTCTTGTGCTTCGTTGGAGAAAAGATACTGTAACAATACCATTGCGAAGATTGGCGGTGGCTGTGGACCCAATCGATTGGCACACTGAATGGTCACGGACTACGTGGCCATTTCGCGAGCACATAACGCGCCATGGCTGTTTCCCGTCAGTTGTTCGGTTGTTTGCGGTGTTGAGTCGTTGACTGTTCAGTGGGAGAGTGGGAAGGAGAACCTGTGGGGCGGATTGGGGCCTGGGTGTTGGGCTTGGCGCCTCATCCCGAGTCATCCGTAGTGTACCACAGCGGGTCGAGTCTCGACGGTCTGACTTAGGTACCGGTAGCTCCTGCCTAAGAAGTGATCAGTCTAATGCTGCACTTAAGGTGAAATCCAGGTTTAACAATGCTGCTAGCTTTGCTTCACCGATTCCTTCTATCGCTCCTTGGAATTTTTGACTATACTAAACCCTCTTATCAATAGAAAATTTTGGAACACTGTGCCAAGAGCGACTGAGCAAGGTTCTATAGTGTAGCGGTTATCACTCCGGATTCTGATTCCGGCAACCCCGGTTCGAGTCCGGGTAGGACCTCAATTTTTCCGATTGCTCTCCTTTTGGCCTCCTCCGCCCTCCTTTCCTGGCCGACTTCACAACCAGCGATCAACATCCAACATGGGACTGAAGTGGAATCCGAGGTACAATGGTATTAACCTAGGTCTCAACTTTTGGAGGTATCAAACTATGAGATACTAAGCAACTTCAACAGAATAAAGAGATTGGTATTAACTTCGTCGCACCCACCACCAAAAGTTTCAGCTTGCAATCCCATCACGGACTTTCTCCCCAGCACTTCAGCACCTTACGACTGCTACATCACCTCCAAAGCGACCATCTGGTCCTGAAATATCCAATCTGTCCCGCCCTCTGCAAGCATTCCGGAACACTCAATTCCCTTAGGTCAAGGTATTAAACCTGCAAGGTTGAAGGGGGCCTGGACGGGCTACTCATTCGGAATTCTCATCCCAGCAGACCTTCATGGTAACCGGCCACGGCGTCAACGCGCCCCAGTCCTCACGCAGGTACATGCACTTGTTTCCACCCGCCACGCGCACCTTCTTCAGCTCGCCCTGCGGGCCGGGGGCGCGCCGCAGATTCGGCCGCACGAAAACCGCCCGGAACATCTCGGTCAGCCCCGCCTGGCTCATCTCGCGCCCCAGCGGCGTGCTGGTGGCGGGGAAATGCAGGTTGTAACTGCCCACCGGTCGGCGCGGGTCAACGGTCTCGGTATCGGATTGGGAGGCAGCGTTCTGTTTGTGGAGAGAGTGGGGGTCAGTATGTGCACCAAGGAGAGAGTAAAGACTCATCGGGGTTTGACTGCTACCAAACAAGGTAGTAGCAAGTACTCACCAGGTTGACCGTGACGCGATCGCCCGTTTGGACGGGCATCTCCCCGCCGATGGTTTGCAGTGTGTCGGCCGCCGTGGCGAGATAGGTGAACCGGGCCGCGGAAGACAGGCGCACGCCCTCGAGCACGTAGCCCAAGAGCAGGGCATCCGTGGTGTCGGATGGTTCCTGCGTGGCAAGCGTGTGGATGTCCTGCAGGTGGCAGGCGCCTCTCGGAGAAAGGTAGAAATCGACTGCCTCGGAGAACTGCAAGGTTGGGCCGTGTTGGTCATTAAATTGCAGGGCCACAGAGGGTTTGGGGGAGCCCAGGAACTTACCATCTTCGCTTGATACGAAACGAGTGCCGCGGCGGTGGTCAGCACGTGGGCCCAGGTGATATCATGGGTGCTCAGACCGGCCTTGGACAAGCCCTTGATGAGGCTTGCGCCGTACGCACTCAACGCGTCGTTCTTGTTCGCCTTGGGGCTCTTGACGGTGCGCTCGACCAGGGTGCTCAGCTGGCTGGTCACCGTCTTGGCAGCCTCTCTCAGGGGGAACATCTTGACCACGTCGACGTCGGTGAAAATGGCGGCCGCGGCGGTGGACAGGACGGCGTACAGCTCGTGCTCCGTGTAGATGCCTTTGCTGTTCTCCTTGGTCTGCACAGGGAGGTTGAAGATGCTCGAGACGAAGAGCGTCGGGGCCAGGTTGGCGACATCGCGCACGAGATCAACCATCCGGTTGCCGGCCAGGTTGTAACTCTTGCCGTTGAGCAGTTGGTTGGTCACGTTTCTGTAGAACGTCTTGACTTGGGACTCCACGTCAGCTGTCCACAGCGATTGGCTGACCCCGCTGCGGTGGTTGTCGTGCGTCGTTGCGTCTCCGGAGAGCTTGGTCTTGCCCTGCCCTGCAAGCGGCCGCAGGCCTTCGTGCCATGTAGCTTGGTACTTGTCTGGAGTCTCTGATATGCGCTGGGCCGCCTCATACGAGTTGACCTCCAACACCTGGGATTTGCGTGTTGGGCGCGAAAAGTCGAAGAGATGATCGCGCTTGAGATCCTTCAGGATCTTCTCCGTCTCCGAAGGGACGACCATAGGGTAGTGGGCATAGACAGAGTTGTGGGTAAAGTGGTTCGGGAATGCCCGGATGAAGAGCTTGTAGAAGACGCAGCCGTGGTTGATGTTGAGGTCGTACTGGACGTCGTTGTAACCCCAGTTGGTCAGGTTGCGCGGGTTGTAATCGGTCGTGTAATGCCGGTCACCTCGGACAAGACAGACGGCATCCGAGAGGACAACGCGAGAGATGGTGTAGGTGGGCGCAATCCCAACACCCGGGACCATGGGCTCCTTGTGCTCCTCGGCTACCAAGCCAGGATAGAGCTCGACGAAATCCGGGTGGTCGTACAGACGACGAAGCGACTCGGCGATCCCAGGGTCCGAGTTGATATCCTCGAATGACTCATACGGCTTGAGACCAAAGTGCTTTCTGAACTCGTTCAGGCCTGCGACGTTCCACTTCCGGCCCTGGATGATGCCCAGAATCTCGATAGCCCGCATCGACTGCGGCACGTTCCGCCCGCCAAAAGAACCAGCGCAGTCTTCGACGGCCGAGGTGATGCATTCGACGAGGTCATCGTCGTTTAACTTGCCGTCTGGACCCCTCTTAAACTTGCCAAATGGCCGCTCAAGCGGATCCTCAGGGATCATTCGCTCGAACTTGTCGAAGCCCATGACCAGGTCGTGAACCGAGACCTCAGAGCTCGGCTTCCCAAACAAGTCATGGTAGAACTCCTCGATCCACTTGTCGTCCTTGTCCGAGACACAGCTGTGCCACCGGTAGCAGAGGTTGAACTCGGCAGACACGACATTGCCCGTCCCGCGCTCGGCCCCTTCCTTTGTGCCCACGTCTACGCCCGTGTTTACGCGGGGGTCGAGAGTCCAGGTGGTGTCGACCCGGTTCAACTGTAATAGTCGTGTAAGCAGGAGGATCACCATTCAACACCAGACGAGGGGCCTTCTCACGTTGACAATATTCCGCACGTAATCCAGGAGAGTGATGTTGATGTACAGGCCAGAGGTGATCAGACGGGCAGTCTGGAACAGGTCGTTGTCGTATTTCTTCCATGCCGCGGCAGCCTGCTCTCCCTCCAGTGAGGGAGAAGGCCGGGTGAATTTCCCATCCTCGTTGATGGCAATCAGGTTTTCGCAGACGTAGTTATGAACCCGGTTGAACATGATCAGCAGCACTCCCACGCCTGGCGGCATCCCCAGCAGGCGCTTGTCGGCGAAGCAGTCGGGCTTCAGCTTGCCGTCCCGGAACGTTCGGATCGTATCCTGCATCTTCTGATTGCTCCCATACAGCGGGGAAAGGTCCAGATAGGACGATGTCTTGGACTTGCTCATGTCTCTGTAGTCGGTCCAGAAGAGATCTGCAGCTCACCGTCAGAAGTGCCACTGGTTTATGTACCGAATGGCAAATGTCAGGAGATTCGAGGCTCACCGTGAATGATGATGCTGGCCCAATACCACAGGATGCTCGAGACGTTGTTTGGGTGTTTCTTGTACTCGGTACGCTTCATTACCGAGTCATAGATGAGCGCCGGGTCGGGCAGGGCTCCGGGCCGTAGGACATTGGCGTTCACAGACCGTGCATATGAAGTACCGGCAGCCCCAAGCTGCGGGAACATGATGTTCTAGCAACAATCTTAGCATGTTTCGTAGTGAACAACCCAGCATTGCACAGTCAACCCACGTTGTACGACCCATCGGCCTGGCGATAGCGGTACTTGTCCCCAACATAGAGCGAGGGAGGGTGTTCCAGGGTATACCAGAGCTCGCCCAGAAAGTCATTTGTCAAGTTCACGCGCAACTTGGAGTTGCTGGGCAGATTGGAGACCAGCTGGATCAGGCGCTCCATCATCATCGTCTTGTCGTCGATCAACTTCTCGCCCTTGATTTTGGCCACGATCATGGTCTTGAGGGTTCGATAATCTGGAATTGCATGTCAACGCTTTGGCAGTTCTCGTCCAAACGTCCATATTCTCTGCATACCCATAGCTCGCAGTGTCTTGATGTCGGCCTTAAGTTTCCCCCATTTCTTATCTTCGCTGAAGGTGCCTGCGCCTCCCTGGTTTGGCAAGGGCTGGATCGTCGCATGGATGACTTGGCCGTATTTTTCGAACGCGTTTGCAACTCCTTCTCTGTCGGGCTTCAGGGACTTGGGCTTGTGCAGCGTAGGCTTTGGCTTTGCCCTGCTGGCGAGCTTCTCACCAACATCGGTTGAGCTTGTCAAACTTGGATGGCGCGAACCATTGCTCCCGTCCGACTCATTGCTCTTCCCTCCGTTCTGGTCGGTGCTAGACATCGTGACTCGCGACACACCAACGTTGTCCGAAGCAGGCCGTGCAAGGAAACACAGATGAGCCGCGTCGGCAGATGGGGAAAGTCAACACAGCATGTATAAGAGGAGGGAGAGGGAACCGACAAATCCACCACGCGATCATGAGCATTCATAGCTCTTGTGGGGCCAGAAATACATCTCGCTAGGTCCCTTGGGCGAATCGTTGATTAATCCCACACCCCAACACTCAGGTAAGTCACGGATACCTACGATAATTACACACCACATCGGCGGCTGCCCTGGGTAGATGTGGGCCAATGCCGTGAGGTTTTCTTCCCAGCAAGGATTGGTAGACCTTGGCTGCACGCACAGTGGGGTTGTCTCACTCAAAGGTCCCTATCAGGGGGAAGCTCGAGGTAACGGCGGCAAGTATTGGCCATCGTGTCTCCGACTCTCCGTCCTGGGAAGCTGATCTGGTTTACCGTATTGTCCTGTATGTACGTATCCGTACATAATCTGCGCTTTGCAACAGGGTTGTCTTTGACGCAAGGGTACTAAGAGATGATGAGTTGCTGATTCGTAGTACTACAAGTGTGTAAGTCGTGTAATGCTCTGTCGAAGTGTAGTTAATATGTTCTCTTTGTTGACCCCCGGGACCTACACGTACCTGGGATGGTGAATTGTCCTGTACTTACATACTACTTCGTACATACGAAGGTACTGGTGGAAAGCTAGGCCCGTCTCCCGGGGCAGCCTACAGGAGCAGCATGTCGTGATCGACCCCAGGCCAATCATGACAAGCGGGATGTGCAGAAATGCTTCGTCGATCAGTGGGGACGAAGAGTAAGTGGCTGGGCAATCAGCTCTTCTCGGCGCCGAGCCTCGGACCGGGTCTCCACATTCTCTCCCGAAAGCTTTAGTTCCGTCGATCTGAGGCTGAAACAAGACCAATCATGTAGCGGCGCGGAGACCCTAGGTCCCGCTGGTGCCGCTGTGCGATTCCCCTTCCGTCTCCCTTGCAGACCGCATGCCAGCTGAAGCCCAAGCCATTAGATTTTGAGGCCCTCCGATAGGCTTCGGCTGTGATACCCACAGGCAGTGGTCGGCGACTTGGCTCGTCGCCTATGGAATATGGACGAGCTTGATCATCTCGATCATTGTTGTGGATCAGGTTTTCTGCGGATGATGGATATTCCAGGAATCCAGGTGTTTGTAATTACAACTCGGAAGGAAATACGTCCGTACAGTGTTGCACTGCTCCCGTATCCGTCTTCAGACGGTGCTCGAGGGACTGGAGTGGGGGCTCCTGTTGATGACGGAAGGTCGCAGGCCGGTGCAGGAGGAGAACCCTGTTATGGGCTGTCGTTCCGAGGGAGATAAAGCGAATCGCTTGTTGTGAGATCAGGTCAGACGCACTGATAGGTCGCCAGTCTCCCACAGACGTTGAGGAAACGCCTTCGGACAGTCCTATTGATGGCACCCAGCTCCTTCAGTCCCCAACCGCAAATCCCGTTTGCTGAGAAGCACACTATAAGGTAGTAGGCCATGGATAAATCTCATCTAACAGCCAGTGGGCATGAGAACCACCACGGGCGGTCGAGCCCAGCGGGTGAAGCCCAACCTGAAGCTGAAGGACACGAAGAGTTTCTCTCTACTCACCTGCCGTCCCGCCCTGTCACGCCAATGGGTCCGGAAAGAGATACGCGGGCATCTCATCGCAAGCCTCGCAAGATTGTGTTGTGTTTTGACGGGACAGGAAACAAATTCCATGGCGATGACAGCGACAGCAACATCCTGAAGATATTTCGAATGCTGAACAGGACTGCAAGCGATCAGTGTAAGCCCCTGAGCTGTGGTGTAAAACATGAAAGTTTTGACAAGCGCTGACTGTGTGAATCAGATCACTACTATCAACGTATGCTCTGCCTTCCCAGCGTCCATGTAGATGGTAAGCTGACCAGGCAAAGCTGGAATCGGCACCTATGTTGTGTCCAACAGCCTAAGCCACACGAGCACCGTGGCCAGGATCAAGTCATGGTACATGAAGGCCAAGGACTCGGCGGTAGGCTCATCGTTTGATCAACATGTTGTCGGGGGCTATCGCTTTCTGATGCGTTTCTACAACCCGGGCGACGAAATCTACATCTTTGGATTTTCCCGTGGCGCGTACATTGCTCGGTTTCTCGCAGAAATGCTTGACTATGTCGGACTGTTGTCGCACGGCAATGAAGAGATGGTCTCGTTTGCCTGGAAGGCCTTCTCAAACTGGCAGAGCCGCCAGGGCAGCACAACCCCTGAAGGAATAAAGAAAAAGAAAGAAATGTATGCCTTCTTGAAGGGGTTTCGAGAGACCTTTTCACGCCCGGTTCGGCGGATCCGATTCCTTGGCCTCTTCGACACAGTCAACAGCGTGCCTCGCTTCGAGACGGCATGGATGGAGCGAAGCAAGTTCCCCTATACGGCGCGCACCTCGGCAAAGGTCATCCGCCACGCCGTCAGCATCGACGAGCGCCGCGCCAAGTTCCGCCAGGACCTCATCTACCAGAGCGATCGTGGCAAGAAGGATAAGCAGCACAAGTCGGTTCATGAGATGCTGCACGAGGCGCACGAGAAGTATCGCAGGAAACCACACGGTGCGCCACCGATCAACGGTGCCGTCGACAACACCAGACTGAGCAGAGAACACCCGGACGTAGACCGTGGTCGGCGGGGAAGATTGGAGGTGCCGGACGACACCGAACCGTACCGTACCCGCTCGCACTCGACCCGGTCTCGCAAGACGCACGCGACCGACGACCACGACCACGACCACGGCGACGCAAAATCCGACGTTGCCCCTCATCCGCACGACGACGATCTGGACTCGCTGCCGGAATCCGAGGACGAGACCAAGCAGGACATTGACGAGGTCTGGTTTGCGGGCGGTCACGCCGACATTGGCGGCGGATGGGAGATGCTTTCCGACTCCAAAGCGGCGAGCCACGTGCCCCTGGTGTGGATGGTGCACGAGGCAATGAAGGCCGGGTTGCACTTTGATCTGGACAAGGTGCGCGAGATGGGCTGCATCGATGCCCTCGACTGTCAAGACACCATGGCCGCGGCGGCCAACGATTCGGAGAAGACTGCGGGTCCGGTTTCACGTGGTACATGTAGTTTCGAAGCGGCCGCGCGTCCTGCTAATGGTGCTGATCATCCTTCGATTCCCAACATCATGATCAGGACCCCGAGCGCGGGCACGCCGAAGCTGTTCCAGGGGTCAAAGTTCAGCGACTCGCTTGACCCGAATGAGGGAGCTACCACGTCTCACAATAGCCAGAGTGGAGGAGACCAGCATCGCCCCCTCTCCTTTAAGGAAATGATGCACAAGGCCCATTGCGCTCGCATTCACGACTCGCTCGAGTTTGACTGCGGCTTAAGCTGGGGTTCGGTGATGGCCTGGAAGATAATGGAGTGAGTGGTTTCACAACAGAGTTGGAACACCTTGGCAAGTATCGCCTGCTGATCACAACTGCTAGATACCTCCCCTTCCGGCGCATGGATCTGCAGGAGGACGGCTCATGGAAGCCCATCCGCTGGCCGCTCCCTTGCGGCGAGGTGCGGGACATACCAGAAAACGCGCGTGTCCACGGCAGCGTAATTCGGCGGATGCAGTCTGACGAGAACTACAGGCCGGGCAACTTGATCATTGGGGGCGGTGGGAGAGGAGTCCGTCGCGCTCCCAAAGAACATGGCATTGGCGAATGGATCTGTGTGGCCAGAGAGGGATGTCCAATCGGTGAAATCTGGATGAAGAAAAGCGCCCTCGAAAAGGCACAGAACGGCCACGCGAAGGGTGCAAAGGAGAAGCAGTGACTAAGGTACCTACCTAGGTACCTAGGTAGGCAGCTTGCCGGTCGCGCTTGCCGCTGCCCTGTCACGGCGAAGGCAGAGCAGGTGGATTCAGGGACGGAAAAGGTGAGGAAGGAAGTAACGGGTTAGGCTCCCGTGCGACAATAAACTATATGCCGTAGAAGAGAGCGTTAGAAGAGACGAAGAGCGGTAATGCCAGGGCTTTGTGGAGGGCCCGGTCCAAGTTCTGATGATCATCCTCATAATATATTCTGCAAATTTTTAAAGGAGATGAGCTTACTCCGTATGTATACAAAGATCAGTGTACTTAGTCTCGATCATGCAGCAACGACTCTAAGGCTGTTGGAAGATAATTTGTACATAGGTACCTTATTTTACAACATACTTCGGCACATATTCAGATGGAACCTTGCTCCTACCTGCCGCAACTACTGTAGGGACTCTAAGGTCGTCATCGTACTGGCTTGTTGATTTCTGCCTACCTACGAATCTGACGCAAACTGGTACTTGGCACGTACTAGCATTCTACAGCCTAGTACAGTTGACTGAGCTGTTGCCACGTAGCCAGAAATGTCTTGCTTGGACATACTGGAAACGTAAATGAGAGCTCATCCGCTGTCACACAACTCAAATCCCACATTAGAATAGGTAACCGGATACTACATGGATGATGGATCAGTCTGCTAATTGAGAGAGTTGACGTTCTCTATGCTATCTGCCAGTTCCTTTGCTCGACAGGCGTATGTTTTTCAGATTTAAGGATTGAGGATGTGTTGTCAATCTATAATCGTCAGAGAATAAGTAGGGCAGAATCAAGGGGGGATGGAAAGTTACTGAGTGTAAGGTTTAGCACACGCCTACATTTGGCCACCGGGGATATGCCTAGGTAGCTTGTGGAGCGACTCTGACCCTACAACTGATGGTGGAAATTGGTCCACTGCTGTTCCCGGACATTACTTAGTATCAGCATAGCTTCCAGTCAGTCAGCAAACTCCCGTAGTGCGCATACGTACACAAGATCGGTAAGCCGCATACAACTCGAAGTCTAACTTCCAGCTGTACGCCGTACCAACCGATGAATCCTTGCCCTTTGCCCCTTGCCCTGGTTACTGGGCCTGGCTATACTATGACCTGGCTTTGGACAATCATGAAGACGCCCCTTGCATTTGTCTATCTCCGAGGAGGTCGTTCAATTTCAAGAGCGTGCTTATCTGTGTCTTATCTGCAAGGACATATCCAGGTGACCCTCAAGACCTTGTATCGATGTCTTATCAGGAGGCACTGCCTCTTTTCCGACGGGAGAAACCCCTACACTGTCATATGCTCCGGATTTTAGCTAGGACCCGTTTGAAGGGCGAGGAGAGCCATGCTGTGCAAGCTGAGAGTATTGCCTAGGCATCGTCCGACAGGCAGAGAAGGCGTTCCAGAGGTCGGTTTGATGACATTGCAGACAAGCAAGCTAGATGGTTTCAAGCATATACATGAATATTAAGAAATTATAGCAATGTATGTGGTATGTAACAATTACTGGTTGTACCAGAGATCGCACGACAAAGAAAGGGGTATACAGCAGTTTCAAGCGGCTTTGAGCGAAAGAACTGGAAGCGTCGATCTGAGAGCTGGACATCAACAGAACTACTACTAAGTGCACAGCCGCTAGAGCGTTCTTCCAGGACCGGCGTAAACATGACCCAAAATGTGCATTCATGTACCTGTATGGGACGAAACCCCACAGCGCCAGGTCCCGTCACTTCATGCAAACATCATGAATCCCAGGCCCCTGCGTGGCTCTCTCCGTGCAGTCCTCAGCGCACTCCCAGCAACTCATATCGCTCTATTGCAAAAAGGAAAAGAAAGAACTGAGAAGGAAAAGAGATCGAAAGCCTATGAAAGGCGGCACTAAAACTCGCTCAATCCCAACCTGGCGGCTTCTGCCAGTTCGAAGGCGTTGCTGGCATCGATGGTGTCCCCGGCTTTGAGGGTGTCATCGGTCTGGAAGGTGTCATAGGTCGATAGCGGGCTGCCAAATCAGGGGGGTTCCCGTGCGAGGTAGGAGGGGGTGAGGTCTTAATGCTCGGAGGGCCGGACGGGGGCATTGGCCAGGAAAGGAGCGAGGGCGAGAATATGCCGCTGCTGGCGATACTTACACCGCCAACAGAGTCCTGACTGGAACGCCTCGGAACTGTCGGGGATGGAGACCTCGGGAATCCCGGCGATAGCGGTGAAATATCTATCAGGTATGGGCTGATTGGCGTCGAGGACCGATTGTTGGCGAGAGCGGTGTTGAGCGCTGGGGGGCCATCTGGACGTTCCGGGGGGGCCACAGTCGCGGTTGGATGGGTCACGGGCGGTGGGAGGGTGGTGCCGTAGTCCATGGTCTGTCGCTTCTCGGCCATCAATGCATCCCCCAACTCGCCATCAGTGAACAAAAGGCTGGCGCCCATGGAAGATCTCCTCTTGTCTGATTTCGTATAAGGCGAGATTTTGAAGGGAGTGAACTTGATCAGGAAGGCTTGTACGCGGCGAGTACGCCGGTACCTGTAAATGAGCGCGATAAGAATCAAGAGAATGACAAGGGCGCCTGGCAAGTCAGTCAGCGACACGAAACGAACACGAATGACGAGAAGGCAAACGTACCAATGACGCCGCCAACGATCCCAGGGATGGAACTTGACTGTGAACCCTCGGCCGGGCCGCCAAGCCCATTCCCATTGCCCTGCCCACCAGCACCAGAGACGGTGCCGACGCCCCCGCCAGGAGAATCCGCCCCTCCGTCTCCCCGCAATCCCTCAAATCCATGGGAGTTGAAACGGTCGCCGCTGAACGAGGGAGTGTTCGTTGCTCCAGGTGAAATCCCGGAAGAAGGGGTGGCATTGGTTTCTGCTTGGATCAAGCCTAGGCCCGTACCACTGCCTGATGTGCCCGATCCTGATCCTGATCCTGCTGTCCCGGTAGATTGAGAATTTCCGGCGCCACCAGCCGAACCATTGCCGTTTCCGGCTCCATTTCCACTGCCACTAGCCCCCGAGGTACTACCAGTACCCTGTGATCCGCTCGTCGATGACGTAGAACCAGCGTTTCCGCCGGTGCCGGACCCTGATGAACCTGAGGATCCCGAGCCGGAACTAGATCCAGAGCCCGAACCAGAGCCTGAGCCTGAGCCCGAGCCCGAGCCCGAGCTTGAGCCGGAACCGGAGCCGGAGCCAGAGGCTGACTGGCCGGAATTGGCGGTGGCGGTGCCCGTACCAGAGCTACCAGGAGAGGATACCGATCCAGAACTGCCACTAGATGATCCCGAACCCGATCCTGCGCCTGACCCTGACCCCGATCCCGATCCCGATCCCGAACCCGATCCTGATCCGGAGCCCGATCCAGATCCCGAGCCTGTTCCAGATCCAGAACCTGTGTTGGTATTAGATGAACCAGAGCCCGAGGAGCCTGTGCTGGGAGGCGTGTTTTCTGACGGCGGATTCGGGACTGGCGAACTTGAAGCCGGCGGAGGTTGTTGCTGCGCTGGCGGATTGTTAGGGGTCGGAGAAGGAGCGGGCGGAGTCGGGGCCGGTGCCGGTGCTGGAGTGGTTGGGGCGGGAGCCGGAGTAGGACTTGGGCTTGAACAACCCGGTGCCCCAGGAAGGGCGTCGCACACTGGACTGAGAAGTGTATCGACGACCTGGGTAAGCAGCCGTTTCCCGAGGGCTTTCTCCTCTGGGGCACTCTGCCCGAGGGACCGTCTAAACGGAAGACGCATTCTCAGACTTCCAATGGCGGTTGAGTGAATGATGGTCAGGGCCGCATGACGGTCGGGCTTCGGCAGATGGAATTGAGTGACGAGTGATAATTATAGAGTGCTATTGTCTTGTTGACGGATCCTGAAGAATTCCAGAGCCGAACGAGTGAAGACTCTGGATAGACGGCCGTCGATCAGTTGCACGAGCGATTGTAAAGGAAGAAGAGCGAGCGGCAGCTGTCGAAGGACAGCACAAGAGGTCCCCGGCACAAGACATGGGTCAATGAAGGACCGCTGTCACGGCTAAACCCGACATGATAGGGAAACGGCTGATGTTCTCCTGATGCCATGTTGGTGCAGGTGCTGAAGGAGCCGTGCAAAGAAGAAACGTGGGCAGCCCAAGGGGCCGGTTCCGCTCTCTCCACTGTGTTCATCGCCAAAGGCCCTGTTCCGGGAAATGATTGTCGTTTCGTTCCTGGTGCCATTCCCATTTGGGGTTAGCCACAAGGGTTCAACCTTTGGTCCAGTGGGTGACGGGAAAGCAGGCTGTGCAGGAAACGCGCCAGGGGCTACGGACTACCGGGCGCTACCGGCAATTTTTACACTAGCTCGGGGCTAGGCAGATTGTTGGAAAGGCAGAATTCATCGTGCCGTTGATCTTCTTTGCAGTTGCTTATTGAAAGATTTGCCATCGTGAAATGCCGAAGTCGACGTTGTGCGGTGTCGATCAACGATATCGTAGCCTACCCTCGGCTAGGAAGAATTCATGTTCAAGTTCGTGTCGCAACGCCGACTTTGCAGCAACGGTGGTTCGGTGGTACGGTGATTGGTTCGGTCTTGCTGTTTTCAGTAGCAAAAGTGTCGATCACTCCTCCCCACTCCCAACCCAATCCCCCACGACCCATGGCTGTTATTTCCCGCCCAATCTAGGACCCCACCCAGCTAACGTTGACCCAGGATCCAGGCAGGACGTGCACACACTGTAATAAAACAACAATGGAAACCACTGCGCTGCCAACTTGCGGTGTGGAGATAGTCTATCGCTTCATTCGTGGTTGTCTCTCAGGTCGGACTCTGGACTTTTGAGTATCCTTGTATGATGTACGGTACATACAGGTACCGTATGTGTGAATTGTACGGACAAGGATCCATGATGGTCGCGTCAACTGAGGTGACCAGAACGCGTTTTGGGTCAATGTCATCAGATCTCATCGATCTCATTGATCACGACTCTCTCCGCTCCGCATCTTCAAGTACAGTTGTACAGTACTCTAACAACAGGCCCAAATCGATGAGCTATTTACTACAACAGAGAGTATGTACACGTGTATGAGCCCCTACCGAGTCCGTATCGAAGGCGGTACCTTACGTTTTAGCGCAATCTTGCATGAACTTCCCCTGTCCGTCGACTTTGGGCTCATCAAGAATTCAAGATTGCAGGGGAGTGCCAAGCAACGATGCACGCCTCCTGCCTCCTGAGTCAATGTTGAACTCCACAACCATCTGGAGAATGAGGGGTTGAACATCGACCTATGCTGCTTTGTCCACCGAACACCCAAACTGATGAAAGTGCAGCCAATCGTCACCAGCCCTACATACTGGACGTCGTCCACGTGCTTCAAACTGGCCATTGACGAATCTTTTGCTTTGGATCCCAGGTCGAGCTCTCGTGCTTTGTCTTGCTCCACGTTCGTCGTCAGAGTCTCCGAGCGGCGATGTGCCTGCAAGGACTCGGAGTCTCAAACACCTTGGAGCAATCGAAACCTGGAAGTCATTTTGACAGCCTGAGAGCCACAAAACACGATCTGGACCTCTGCAATACACTATACCATCGTAGGTTATATCTAGGGCATTGGCAATTCTTCCCTATTCATTCAAGCCTTGTTTTCAGATTGGCGACTCGGATGTCATGTGGCACAAAATGGAGAACACCCCATCATCTACAATCTGCCTCGCTGAACTGCTCCTCAAGACGGGCATACCGGTATCAGCCTTCAATGTTCTGATTCCTTTGCTCTGGCTGCAGAGCAGGCTTTCATCCATCCAATTCCTGGTCGCCGGCTCACTCTTGGTACTTGCGGCCTTTCTCGCGGACTCTTCGCCCCGTAGCATGGATACCGACCGTGGTGCACGACGCCAACTCGACCCCAGCGAGCCGAGGCGGGGAGTGGTTGGTTGTGGAAGCACCAACTTGGAAAACTAATTACCTTACCTAGACCTCGAGTGCCGAGGGTAAGGTAGGCAGGAGGGCTTTTCGCCAAAACTATCACGGTCTGGAACTTGTACAACATTCACTGACAGCCCGGGCAGGTACGGGCTCGCTCTCATGCACGATACTACGATAGAGATACCACATATCGAAATAACCTTAAACAAATGTCTCCACACCTCCAGTCTTCATCCGGCAACCCGGTAGTGCAAGAGGCCGTCATCCCAAGCTCCCAATTTGAACTTGAAACCGACCTACGTTGACGGACCGAATATTGACACTAGAATACTACCTTACACTTGACCAGGTAATGTACTTACCTTGCCCCAGGTACGGAGTACTAACCAGCCTTACTCGCACTTATGCTTAAACGGCCCAAGCAGGAATTTCGTTGGCATCTGGCCGGGTGATCTGGATACGGACCGGGGATTGCAACTTCCAGTCAGCGACGGTCAACCGATTCCCAGCGCGAAATCCAAATCCGGTCACGCAAAACCTAAGCTTTCCTTGACCCCTGAGTTCCGATGGGGTATGGACAACCTACCATGACTATTATGGATAAACCTCGTTGGAGACCAACATGTGATGGTCGAAGTGGAATCCGACATCGCAGGGAACCGTTCCCTTAAGTTAGCGTTGGACTCCACCAACCCCAGAAAGGACGAACCCCTCATTTGGGCGCACAGGAAAATCGGGCTGAATGTGCTATGTAGGTATATACCGGTACCTCGATGCACGCGGCCTCCCTACCCCAAGGAGCTCAGGGGCGTGGGACTCGGATCTGACGTAGAATAATAGCTAGATGCCCTCTGCCGTCTCGAGCCTCTCTCCATCAAGTCGTTCAACCAGACTTGGAAAGCACTGCTATCAACAGCAACAAGGGCCCCCGAGCGTCACTACCACTGGTGATGGTGCCCTTACCTCCTCTCAATGGTCACTATAAAGTCATGAGCATCCCAGACTCCGGTATTCACCAGCTTCGGCGGCCGGAAAGGGTCCACGAGTGAGAAGTTGTACCGCCGCATCAACTGCAAGCACTGGATTAGTACTCCTGCATCATCTACACCATCACGACAGGGCACTGCACCGGGCAAGGACTGAAACAGACTCACCTCCGGAAAGACCTTATTAATCTCCACCATAGCAATCATCCTCCCAACACAAACAAACTGCCCCGCTCCCCAAACAAGCTCAACCCTTCGCAGCATAGCAGCAAGCCTATCCTCACCAGGCCCATCCCCTCCCTGTTCCACCGCGAGCCATCGCTCAGGGCGAAAAACATCCCCGTCTGCTCCCCAAAAGCCATTGTCACGGTTCAGGCCGTAGACAGCGCACCCCACGGCGACCCAGGTCCCGCCGGGGAGGTCGTAGCCGCACAGCGTGTCGCCCCGCGGCGCGGGAACCTGCTTGAAAAACGGCGGGAGCGCCCCGGGCGGGAACAGCCGCAGTCCCTCGCGGATGACGGCCTGCAGGTAGGGCAGCGCGCGGGCCTCGCTTTCTCGAATGAGGGGCCGCGAGAGCCGGTTCGCGGCCGTCGCGCCGTCGAGCTCGGCCTGCAGGCGCTGGTACACGCGCGGGTGGGTCATGAGTAGGAGGAGGGTGGTGCGGATGACTGAGGCGACGGTGTCGCTGCCCGCGAAGCTTTATGTAGGTACGCGGTTGGTTAGTTGACAGTAGTTATCAGGTTAGAGAAGGAAGCAGCGGACGTACAACTGGATGCCGACTTCTTCGCTCAAGGCCTTGCCTCGTAGGCCGTGAGCGATGAAGGATTGCAGCATGTCATGCTTCGGGGATGCGTTCGGGCGGAGGCGCTCGCCGATAAGCTTGTTTACATGGCTGAGGGAGAGGTTAGCAGCGCGGTCACGGTTTAGATATGTATGTCCACAGTCGTAGTCTTCAAGCTGGAGGGGTCATAGGCGTTTTGGGGGTTTAGAAAAGGCTTATCTCACCCTAGGACAGCGCCAAACCCGCTCTTGTCGCCGTCACGCGGCAGGAGGTAGTACAATGGCCACCTTTGCATCATCTTCCACAGAAAGACATAGTTGTTGAAGAGCATCATCATGGGAACGCTGGCGTTGTTCGTAGCGATGATGTTGTGGACGTCTTCGTCCTTCTCCAGGTGCCCAAACGACTGGCCGTACGCAATCTCAGCGATGGCGTCCAAGGCGTAGAAATGGGCCGTTTTCCCCAGGTCCATAGGTTTGGACTTCCCGCCGTCGGAGATGTACTTCCTCTCGATCAGGTCGATCCATGCCTGGAGTGACTTGTCAACGCCCTCCTCGAAAGCATCGACCCCCCTGCCCGTGTACTAAGGGGACGGACCATTAGCAACCCATTCGGAGTACACCACAGGATGAAGTCTATTCTTACAGCTGGCATGATGTATTTTTTGCGCTCTCTGCGCTGTTCTGTCTCGATCATGGACATGATGTTGTCACTGTTGGGGGAGATACGGGCAATGTTATACCACTCGGCCTTTGTGTACCCGGACCGGACACCGTGAATGTGGTAGATGGCATCTGGATCGGCGCAAACGACTATGTTAGGTGCCACGCGAACCAGCGGCCCTGGACTGATGTTAACATCACGACATGAACTGAACTGGGAATATCTCAGCGTATGTGGTTGCACATATGAGAAACGCACCATACTTGGCCGTCAACCGTCGAACATCGAAAAAGAGCTCGCGCTTGAGCGAGCGTTTGGCCAACCAAAGAGACGTCCAACCGGAAATCATGGGTCCTGGGACATGGCTAAGGCGCCTCCATCTCAGAAGCCGACGCACAGCCGTGGCGAGAAGGACCAGGCCAAGGAGCGACCATATCAGGGCAGCCGATGGCATGTGAAAGTCTATAACCCCCAGAATAGGGGCACGGGTACCTAGAAAATCCATATTGATCTTGCTCTTGACCAGAAACGAAGTGCTTTCCGGGACTTCTCTCGAGGACTACTGTACATATATGGCTGGTTGACACACAGAAGACTTTAAAAGCACTCACCATGAAAACAAGAGGGGTACAGCCATAAGTACCTACTCAAGCCGGGCGGGACTCGGAGGTTCCTTTACCTTAGTCTTAGTCGTGTGGCCATCGAAGCTTTTCAGTTTCGGACAAGAGATGCAGAGCAGGACATGGATTCTACTGGAATGTGGACATACATTAGTTACATACACTAGAGCCCAAATTAGACGTAGCACATGCAACGTCGCCCTTAGCCTTCAGTTGAGCCAATAGCTCGAAACTGGGATAAAGAGGTCCCGGGAGTGGATTCGAGGTGCCACATTGCGGAATCTCCGTAGACAAAGATGTAAAGCTTGTTAGATGGTACCTCCTTTCTCTCGGATATGGGGGGCTAAGGGGCCACAGATAAGAATTTCTAAATTGAGTCCTGAGCTGTGTCAGCATATACTCACCTCATGGCTGAGGCCGGTTCTTGCCCAAGTGTCTGGCGACTCGATGTCCTCAATCCAGGGGCGGAGACGTAGTAGCATGTATAATAAGTTGTATACCTAAGGTAAGGTACCATATGTAGATGGTGTAATAGGTACATGAAGGTATTCCTAAATTGTATTTCCAGCGGTGGAAGCCCCCCTCTTGGGCAGCAGGTCCGATACTGTAAAATGTAAACCATCACAACGAGATCATGTCTCTTTTACCATCCGGCTACCCCTTTTTCAATTTGCGGAATGTGGCGAACCACCATACCGGATTTTCTGCACACTGCCTGCATGGCCATCCCACGGTGGGTGCGGTACGGTTGTTCCCGCCGATTTAGGTGGTGTATGCGGGGGATGCTTCTTTGGAAGAAGGAGGAGAAAGTAACGCTGTGTGGGCCATGCATGATGCGGCCGATGCCGCCATAGGACTGCCGGGCTGCCACTGCCGCTCGTTGCCCGTTTGGGTAAAGAATCGGATGGGGCACTGGTAGAGACGATTCCGGTTCACGGGCTGAGTCTGCGTAACAGGAATGCATGTGGACATTCCAGTCATTGTAGTTCTACTAGTTCCCCTCAGCGACACCTCAAGTGCTCAACTCGAGGACCTCAGGCTTTCAGGTCTCGACAATCTCACTCCTACCTGCATTAACGCAGTGAGTATTGCCCTCTTGTAAAAGAGAACTACTAGCTCGGAAACAGTCTACACAGCCTACAATCAAGTTGAAAAGGATAAAGTTTTTATAAATGCACCCGGGCCTTCAGTGTTACACTGTGCCTGACCTGTGCTCGTGTCATGTAAGAGGTCAAGGAGCTGCTGCGTTCCTCGGGACAAGACTGTCGTGACTCCATGTCGTCTAGTCTCATCTAAGCATGCAGCAAAAGTGTAGCAGCCGCCCAAGGTTGTGCTGGCTCTGACGTGTACATGCATGTGTCGTCTGTAGTACAAGTCACATCAACCCCTGGCAGTCCGTTAGCGCCTGACCTCGAGACTGCCTCTACCGTCCTGCCTAAGGTACGTTACCTTACCTTTGTAGCGTTTGTCACCCAAGGATATCAATAGAAAGATTAGGAAGACTTGATGATATAGAAGAGAAGCATGCTGTCAATGAAAGAGTCGTCCTGATATTTCTAAAGGCTTTATTTCTGATTGTCTTAATGTATTGAAACTGGCCATCATAGCGGTTGGAACTACAACTGTACTTAAGTACTTGCTGCAGTGTACAACATCAAGTACGGGAAGAGAGTTGCAACTCGCAAGTGCTTCGTATATGGGGTAGCTAACAAACAAGGACTTCTGCTGAGTCTAACCAGGGCAGTAATCTGCACGCCGCAAGCTGCCTGACTTGGATATATACACATGAGTGCATTACCAAGCCGGATTGTCATGCATTTGTTTTTTTAGGAAGCTTAGTACGTAGGTACTTACAAGTCTGACACACTGTTACATCGAGCCGTATACTAGGTACATAACTACAGGTTCTAGGTACTAGGTAGTCCCCTACCCAGGTGTTGCTCACTCGGAATTGAAAGGCGTAGACTGAGGTGATGGATACTGTCGATTTATTGGCCTCGAACGGTACAAGTACTTGTACCTAAGTACCTAAGTAACATGAAGCGGAGGTAATATGACACCCTACTAGCAACTCCATGTCCTGACAAATTTGAAGTGACAACTTGGACCTCCAGTCACACCTTACTCCCTAGGTACCTATAACCTACCTAAGGTAAGTATCCGCAAGTCTCACCCTTGCACGACTCAATGATCGGTTTACATTGGTTAGGTACCTAGGTGCGCATACGATCTTTTTACATTTCCATGCCAGGAAGCTTGTTGAACCCTGCGATACACAGCGTCAGTCTCGCCAACATGCGTCCCGGTGCTATACCTATACATGTAGTAGGTACTGAGAGTGACTTACAGCCATCAACATCCTCCCTGACCTTCTTGGAGATCTGACACCTCCTGGCGCTCTCAATGGTCTGGGTCTTCTGGTTGCCGCAGTCGGCAGCAAAGCAGCCGTTGGGCACGTCCATGGCGCGCTGCAGAGCGTCGCCCTTCCAGCCAAAGACATAGTCGCCGTGCTGGCCGTAGCCCGTGGTATCGCCCGTGCTGAGGACAAAAGGCTGACCCGTCGCAGGCCACAGGGACCTGTCGTTGAACCCCGTCGTGTCCCAGACGATCTCGAGCATCAGCTGGGGGATCTTGACCGGGTGCGAGGCCGGGCAGTTGCCCGTCGAGAGGAAGTTGGACGGCCCGCTCGTCGGGTACGCCACGTGGTCCTTGTGGTTGGGGCTGTCGAGGTTCTTGCCGTCCCAACACGTCGGGTACAGCACGTTGGACCGGATGCCGCCTGGGCAAGGCTGTGGTGGGAAGCCCTCAAAGTCTCGCCGCGAGTCGCTGCACGGAGCGAGATCGTCGCCGCCAAAGTTGGGGCCGCTGAAACAGCGGAAGCAGCTCTGTGACTTGTACAGCGGCGTGCGGCGGTTGACATCGCCCACGAACATACGGAAGCCCTTGATTGGAAACAGTCAGCGTACTGCATGGTGGTCGCAGACGGGAAACGATGGGCCAGCTGAAGTGTTGGACTGGCCACAACACGTACGGGTTTGAAGGCCGTGACCTTCCCCTTTCCTGGGGAGATGTAGTAGACAGTCACGCCGCCTTGGGTCTGTGTCGTAAACCTGTCGTTGAACAGGAAGCGGTTGGCCATCTGCGGAACACGCTTGTAGCTTCCGTTTGGCGCCCTGAAGTACAGGTTTGCGGTCCAATAGTTGCTGAAGTCGTCCGCCGGACCACAAGTTGTGCATGTGGCAACCTGCGCGATGTCTGTGTTCGGCATGGTGGCATTGAACGCGTTCCCTCCCACAACCTGATGCATATGGGGGCTTGGAAGCCTCCCCGGGTCGACGAGGGGGTCGAGGCGTTCGATGGTGATTTGCGCGCACCCGAACCGTAGATGGTTCAGCCCGTTCATGAACTGGGCATCGGCGAGCGCCGCGAAGAGCAGGGTGGACAACAACATGGCAGGCCACTGGAAAGGAGAAGGCTTGCTGGTTGCAGTACCTAAGATGACTGAAATGCTCAAACTTTCAACAAAGGACTTCTGCTTGTGGGAAGAGACAAACCATTCAGGAGGGTAGGTAGAAAGCGGCCTTGCTTAAGTCTTGAACCAGGTCAGTGAGGGTTGGCAGTAAAACAAGGCCAGGGTGCCGCCAGAGGAACCTTCCCTGAACTGCCATTCCACACCTCTTTATGAAGAGATACAAAGCACAATTTGTGTCTGCTTAATCATCGACATGGCCAGTGTACCGCTGACGGGACGACACCGTCAAGGTGCCGAGAATAGATCCTATCAAGTCATAGGGGAAGTATTGGGCAGAGCTCCCAAGACCACGGCAACCTCCCCATTGGGCGGCCGTTGATCGGCAGAAGTGAACAATATCGTGGGGGGTATCCAATCGGCAAAACTCCATGCCAGATCTGAAGTTCACATTGGCGGCTTCTAATCGGCTGAGGTGGAGGAAGATGGCACTCAATATCGGGCTTATCCAATCGGCAGAACTCCATTTCTGAGGGGGCCCGGGCAAGTTCAAATCACTTGCTGGACAACCATGTAAACTATCAGGCCTGAGTTGGCTCAAAAGGCGAGTCGGTTTTCTCCAGTTCTGAACCTGCTGCCTGTGAGCCTATGGACGTAACCGACTTGTACTGAATGCGTGTTCTAGGGGCAAAAATGGTAGTGTGCCCTAGTTGACATGTAAGCATTTACTGCTATATAGGCTGAGGTTACTTAACTTGTGCTTGCCTGAGTTTTAGCATCAAATCAAGTTGTCGTTGATGCTCACCTCGATTCAGCCACGGTAATATCCAAGTTGGATGCCGATGTGCTCAAAGGGAAATGACATGAGCTACCTAGCAACCATGATGCTAGGGACTCACTTCTCCTCAGCAGGTGCTCCTGGTGTGCTTGGGCTGGCCGCTCCTGCTGTTAACCGTTCACTGCTTCCTCCTAAGAAGAGGCTGTTGTTTCGGGTCACTGCAGTGAGCCTTTGAGCCTCCCGCTTAGAGTTCCTTTGTCCCACAACATGCCTTTCACTGGCAGGGAGAAACACTCTCACCGCCTAGCTAGGACTTAGCTAGATATGTAGGCACATCCTCTTGAGCCATACCTTACGCTCATCCATCCTCTTCTTCCCTCATATTTCGCAATTGAGCTGGGTTTCCCAGGAGCTCAACGGCTTATACACGATTTCGGACAACTATATATAGGATTAATGCATCAACGGTTTAAACACGACTACTACGTGTACTGCAACTGGCGTCAAGGGTGCACCGCCATCACAAGCCTACCTAAATACCCTACCAAGACCGTTCACGGTAGTATCTATATGTAAGTAATTTTCTGTTCCGAATACTTACCGCCGAATTCTCTTTGACCGATGCCCCTGATCTAGACATCAGTACCTACCTTCGAGTCGTATCAGACTAGACGTCTGGTCACTGTCAGCATGTCAGCCACCTACCTTGGGTACTTACCTAGCTTCCTCCACAAAATCCTCCGCTTTCCAGCCGAACCAATTGGCCATCCTCCGCCCAAAGGCGCGCAGCAGCACGGGGAAGAGCGTGGCGTCTGGGTGAGGCCTGTGGAAGCTGATACAGCCTTTGCCGTCCGGGGCGCGGAAGGTGATGGCCGAGCCTGGGCCTTCGTACGCGGTAAACCCGGCGTCTTCCATTGCCGTCACAAACTTGGGCCACCTGTGCTTGGCCTGGGCCTCGGCTCTGGTCTGGGCGGCGCCGAGCATCTGCTGGATCAGTCGGTACGAGTCACTTGGTAGCACGACTCTACCGGTTGCGGACACGGGGATTTGCGTGTGCGCCGTTGGCACGGGCTTGGGGAGGGCTGCTCCTGTCGGTCGGGGAGTTGTGATGGTGGAAGGTGTGACGGCTTCTCCCGGGTGGCCTTGATGCTTGGCTGCCATCATCTCGTCCCACAGTGAATGGGTTTCGACGTTTTGCAGGGGACCCTGTGTTGATGCCGGCTTTGCTTCTTCCTGGGCGGATGGATTGAAGTCTCCCTGAACCGCAGGAGCAGGCCCCGCGGGGACCTCCGGGCCTTGGCTTCCGGAAGCCACAGGCCCAGCATCCATTCCGCTTCCATCAGACCCTCCCGCCCCCGAAAACAAGGTAGCCATGAGATGCTGCACAAGGGACCCTGACAGCTTGGACTTCCTGAGCATGCCCTGAAGTAGGCTTGACGTGGATACCCAGAGTCTCGATAAAGCGGCATCGGCGGTGGTTGAAATGTCAGCGATTCGCTTTAGGAAGCGTGAGGTTACCCGCTCTCTGGCTCCCGGATTGACGGCCAGGCACTTGTGGATGAAATCCAACTTCAGGCAAAGGGGCAAGGGCGCATCGCATCCCTCATCGTGGCCTAGCGTGCTTATGGCCGAGAGGAACGGATCTATGACCCTGAAATCGATGTGGTATTCAGGGTTTTGAACCTGGTCGTAGCCCAGGTTGCGCTCCTGTGTCACGCTGGAGTGCAGCTGGCTAAGCTGTATTACCTGGGACATCGCACAAGCTTGGCTAAGGAATGAGAATAGAACTTCACGTTCGCGCACATTCCTTTTTCCAGCTGTAACAGCAGTGGAGCAGTCCCCAAGCCTCTGAATTATGCTCAGAAGCTCACCACACAGGAGATTGTCCAGTAATGGCTGGACGAGGATATCCTGGGCTTTAAACGTCCACATCCCCTTGTCGTTCAGGAAGGGTCGTGCAAAGCTTTCACTGAATTCCACCGTCACAAGGTAGTTGACGTATTCTGCATTGCTCTGGATGAGTTTCAGTTCATCCGAGGAGGCATTATAACGCGCCAAGATGATTTCTCGCAGCTCCTCCAATGTCATGGGCTCCGGGTGTGTGAAGCCTGTCCTTGGGCGAGGTGCAACTCCCCTGTTCCGTACGCCGAAACTCGTGAACTTGTTTCGGACAAGGCTTTCCCAGATGGATGAGCTTTGATTGGTGGAAGTTGAGGGATTCGTGCTGGATACAAGGTCTGTCTGGGCGTGCTTTTCCGCTCGCTGCTGGATCTCAATGAGAAGGTCCTCTACTACCCCAACCAAGATCTTGAAGATCCGCTGAGCTGTGGTCAGGATGTAGATGGCCGCATCAAAGCCGAAACATTCATGTCTGTGCATCTGGGTCTTGTTCCAGCCCACTAGCCGGCCGAATCCGTTTTGAGTGAGTCGGACGGCCTGCCGGTTGAAGTGTCTTCCCAGCAGACCGTGTATTCTGGCCGTATCTGATAGTCTATAATCGAACATGACCCAATCGGCGGGATGGTAGGACACACGATAGTGTAAGAGGGCCAGCAGATCGAGCGGCGACTCGGAAAGGGCCTTAATGTCCAGCCAAGGTGCGAGCCAAGTGTCGAGATACTTTTTGGCAGTCGAGTTGACGGAGTTGTAGACCCTGTACCGCTGATCCGGCTCCACCCTGTCCGGCACCATGAGCCGGATGCCATGTTCTTCTGGATGCAGCGCAGACACTGACTTGAGGAGTCTCTCACGCTTCTCACGCGATCGCTTTTTCCACCGCGTTGCAATCTCACCGGCATGGTCGTCCAGTGCGCACTGTAGCTGAGCGCGGGTCTTCTTGATCTCCACGACAAGTTCCGCGATCAAGTCCTGCTTCCTCATCGGTCACTCTCCGCGACACCGGAAAGTACTGCCGACTGCATGTTTTGCAGTCTTGTGGGCAGTCGTAAGGGGTAGAAGGGGGCGATTCAGGGGTAATGCTCATCCCAAGTCTGCCCCAAGGTGGTGTCAAGCTTGGGTTAGACGTGTCTACCAATAGATGTATTCTATAACCCATTGTGGACAAGGCTAATGCCAGAAAACGGGCAGCGGTGGTGTCTATGTTGGCAACAAGTTCTTGATTTTCCATCGTGATGGATTTGACGGTCAGATCGAAAGTCTAGGTTTCGGGGATTTGTTAGTATTCAAAAACTCATGCAGCGAACACTAAGGGCTTTAATAGGGGCGACGTAGATTCGTAGCCGCTTGAGGATCCGAAGAGTTCCATTATGGATTGAGCGTACAACCCGAGTATGGTAGATGCAACCAGTATCTTGCTTCGATGCGCTACCTGTTCATGGCGAGCACCGTTTAGGATACAACACCATCCTATAATTAGCCTCAATGTCAATGACAAACTTTGAACATCGGGTGGGCTGTTTCCATTTACAGCCGGGAGATACCTGTTACTAGGTCCCCTCAAACATGAACAAGGCAAAAAGGGCTAGTTGACTAACCATCTTGGTGTCTGGAACTCGAGTCTGAGACCTTGAAAGCAAGTCAACAACCTGATGCAATTCGCTGAGTACAGGCAATAGCCTACCAACAGTTGATACCCACCTATCTGTCGGACTTCTAGTCCACATCCCTGCATGTCGTCAAAATCATCTTATCTTGCCGCTGAATCCGGTTGCAAGCCGAAGCAATGTGGGCTAGTTATTGCCCGGCTCCGGGAGCTTCAGACACATCAGAGATCACTGATAGATACCCAAGAGCTGGGATCGCCGCCACGTGGAACACCTGGACTTTGAGACAGAAAGGACGCGGCGAGACGTGGCTTAAGCAGTCGCTGGCCAACGTCCAACGCACTTAGGCGCTGTGGCCGTCGATCTGCTCCGCCAAGGGCGCCCGATTTTGCAGAGGTTAAAAGGAAAAGGAATTTTGTTAGTGGTCCAATATTCGCCGAATATTTCTCTGGATTTTCCGCGTGTCCCACGTGTCGGCGAGGCTGACGGACGGGCTGTGCTCGGGCCAGAGGGAATTTGGGAGCCTTGGGTTGGGACTTGCTTGGTGGTGGTAGGCTGCCCTCAGATCAGGTTAAGTTGAAAGCGGGGGCATTCATCTGACGTGTGAGGTTGATAGCGGGGCTAGGGAACCGGCTACAATTCAATGCCGGTTCGTTCGTTAGCGCAGAACTCCCGACAGCGGCCCTGGTTCCAAATTCAAAAAGATCTTTCTCAACACTGAAAAAAGCTAAATCAACGCAAGAAAATAGAGCATCTAGTAAAAGTCTAAACGGCTGTTTCATTCCAGTCCTACTTGTAGGGAAAAAGTGGTTGTTTTGGTGTTGAACTTCGAGTTTTTGCGTTGACCCTTGCCTTCAAGTCAGGCGCTACCGAACAAACCAGGGGGGCATTGTACAGTGGGGTTACGGGGAAACTGGGCTGAGTGGCTCAGTGGCAGTGGCATGCCGCTGTCGAACCTTGTGTAGACGGGAAAGTCGGAAACCGTCTGGCACAGTGCCCATTGTTGAAATTGCAACATCGCCAACAAATACTGCCCCGAATTCCTAACATATTTCTCTTAATTACTTCATTTCTACTCCCACAACAACCTCACCTCAATTCTTTGAACATTGCACTTCTTTTGAGCTCACTTGCAATCTCAGTGAATCTACGCCTGCAGCCCTATAGGGCGCCAACTGCATACATTTCGGACTGTATGTAGGTACCTACATACATCCACATACATACAGTGCCTTCACGAAAATAGCACCAAAAGGCCTCCGGTGGCCGGTTGCACGCATGGCCGAATCCCCGTTTCCGACACCCAAACGGAAGCGCAGCCAAATGTTCGGCGGCAGTATTCCAATAATAAACACCGCGGAACCATTCACCTTCGACCTCAACTCCACTGTTGACGATGGCAATTCCAGTCCACGATCCCGGGTTGCCCACCGATTCCAGGGTCTCGCCCTTGGTGGCGGAAGTGGGGTCAGTGGAGACGAGGGAATCTCGTTGTCGATGGACTCAAGCACGGCTAGCAGCGAGTCGGAAAACGGATCGCGAAAGAGGAGGAAGCTCCCAGATGTCGAGATGACCGACGCTGACAGCCAGTGTGCCGTCGATTGTCCGGCTGGCGAAGTTGAGGCGACCCAAACATCGCGATCCTTATCCCCGCAATCCGTCACAAAGGACGATATTCCTAGCAAGCGACAACATTCCAGGTCGCCCAAGTCGATCAGATTTGCCCTTGACACTGCCATCGTCGGGCGAGCCGAATTCCTAGCCAGCACATCCTCCGACACGGACCCCACCGGGAACACGAGCACAATAGCGGCTGAAGATAGCCCCTCCCCCTCACCAACCGCGTCCCGGCAAAAGTCCCCGGACCGCAACAAATCCCACCAACAGGCCCTTGCCGCCGTTGCGAGGAGGAGGGCTAGCACTCCTCCCCTCGCGCCGCGACCCAGACCCGGCCCGTCAGGCGAGAGAGAGACTGCGGCTATTTCGGACCCGTTGCGCGCATCCCTGACCTGGCACGACGACGAGATCACAATCTACGACCCAGACGACAGCGACGACGACGGCACGGGCATCAACGGCATCGGATTCAAGCCCACGCCCGCCATCGCGTACGCCCGCACGGTGCGCCGCAAGCAACAGCTGGCCGAGTACAGGAAGCGGGAGGAGCGCGAGGCACGGGCCAAGAGGAGTCAGCGTCGGAGAGGAAGCCCTACTTCTTCTCTGCCGGCCTTGGTGGACATGAAAGGGAAGGCTAAGGCTGAGAGAAGAAGGGTGAGGTTTCTCGAGAATGTCGCCGAGTTGATTGGGGTTTGAACTTCGCATTTTGCGCTGCTAGCGTTACGGCCGTTTCTTTTTCACGAAGCAACATTGCGTCATGGGTCTGGTTGGGGGTTTGGGTTTAATGATGCTCAGAGTTCAGGCGAACATATCCACACATCTGGATCTCCGGCGGCGTTCTGGGTAATTGGGCATTCCAGCAGGCGAGAAAGGGGCGCAAACGAGCGGAGGGGTCTTCATTTGTTTCGTATGTGGTTGGGGTTTGGCAGGATATCCTCGCCGAATATTGCGTCGATGTGACTTGCTTCACGGTTGCAGTGGTCTTCACCAGCTTTCCTTTGTCATCGCAGGACAGATTAGCAGGCTATAGCAGCTCCTCAGAAGCACAATTCCTTTCCAAGAATGCGGCCTTTCCATGCCAGGTACCCCCCTTGCTGATAGGAACAGCTCAACATGACATATCCCGCCGGCTAGCAGTCCAATTCAGCAACATTATACATCCGCACCAGTAGACAGCCAAGCACCCCGCTCACTCACTCACGCACCATAACCTCCACCAACTCCTACCCTTCCTCCTCCTCTCCTCCTCCTCCTTCTCTAACCTAGCCTTCTCCTCCTGTTCGCGAGCTGCCCTCCTTTCCGCCTCCTCCTTGGCCCTCTGCGCCTGCTGGTGCCGCCCGTACACCTCGACCACGCGCTTCACCTTCTCCCGCTCCTGCCGCCTCTGGAACTGGCAGTACTCGTACTGGCCGATGGCTGCCAGCGCCCCGGTGCCCACCGCCCAGTTCGCCGCCCGGGGGATCGGCAACCCCATTATCCACCGCACCGCTCCAATGGCGGCCCCGGACCCGATCCCCGTTAGCAAACCCGTGCGAGAGCATGGCGCTTGGTGGAAGGTTAGGAAATCGGAGGGCTTGATGGTTTGTACCGCTTCCGTTAGGCTCGGCTGGCGGGAGGAGGGTTGACTCCGCGGGGATTGTTGTTGTGGTTGCTGAGGGGCGCCAGGAGGTTGCTGCTGTTCCTGTTGCTGTGGGTGGTGCTGTGTCTGGAGCCATGTTTGTGCAACGCCCGTTTGAGATTCATCCCGTGTGGGAAGTGTGGTGACCATGGTTGCACTCGATGTGCTAGAGGTAGTGCTGAGCGAGAAGTTGTGTTGAGTGGAGGAATCGCGGAGGGATTGGCATGTCCCGTGTTGCGCCGGCCCGGGATGGGATTTGACAAGCCGTCAGGGCCAATTTCACCCTTGACTGATTGCTGTTAGCGAGAGTCTTGCAGTCAAGGCCGAAGGCAATTCACTCGATTGATGAATGAGCGTGTCGAAGCTCGGTTGAGATGCCAAAAGTTCTGCTTTCAAGTGAGCGCAGGGTTAGGGTCATGATGTAATGGGTTTACCGTAATTCCAATACAATGTGTTCGTAAACAGTTCCCCTCAAAACCCCTGTTCAGTGCCCCGCAGTGGCCGCGTCGCGCATCAAAGACGCGCTTAGACGCGTCTCCTAGTTCTGTAAAGTTTAATGGGATTGTGCCAACTCACAACTCAATTGAAGCAACCGATCAACCACTCACATCTTCGCACTGTTGAATGAATGTCACGCGTGGCAGAAGCCGATGTTTCCTCCCACAAGAAGACAGAACTTCACATACAACATTGGCTCTCTGCATCCTCCTTCTCATCCTTGCCGCGTCCGCTGAGTTGTTCGAGCTGCGATCTCTTACAACGACTGAGCAACAACAGCATTGGCTGAATTGATCGAGCAACGCCAGAGACTGGCTCCTCCTGGCAGCAATGCCAAACACCTCGCTTCGGAGGCCACAGAAGGGCTATCGCCGTGGTGGAAAAGTCGCCTACCATGGCATCCGAACACGGACCTTCGCTGCCTCGTCGAGCGCACGGGGCGAGGCGACTTCGATAGACGAAAAATGGGAGCGAACGGCCCTCGCCCACCAGATCGACGAGACCATGGGTTTTGGCCGCTACGACGCCGGCAAGAAGCGCGAAGGCTGGCTCGTCAACGTGCAGCCGACCTCAATTGACGACCCTCGAGTGCCCGGTGGCGGCGGCAGGTCCGCTCTCGACTGCTACTTCATTGAGGAGGACGGATCGACCTTCAAGGCGACACTCGAATACGAACCTTACTTCCTGGTCGCCTGTCGCAAGGGCCACGAAGGCGAGGTGGAAGAATGGTGCAAGAGAGTTCCTGGTGGCGGCGTGGTCAAGTCGATGAGGCGTGTGGAGAAGGAGGATCTGAAGATGCCCAACCACCTGCTCGGCTATCGGCGGACATTTCTCGAGCTGAGGTTCCACAATGTTCAAGATCTGCTGGCAGCAAGGAGAGACATCATGCCGATAGCCGAGAAGAATAAAAAGGGCATGGACGCCATGGATACATACGCCGAGGTCGCAACGTGAGTCTCTGAAGATTTGCCCTCGAAAGTGAGGCTTTGCTGATATGTGATGGAAGGGCCAACGGCAATCTTGATCTATTTGATGACGATTCACGAATTGATGAGCGACGACATAATGCATCCTTTGCGGAAGCGAGCGATTACATTGTTGACATCCGGGAATACGACGTCCCGTACCACGTTAGAGTTATGATAGATTTGGGTAGGTCCAATAAATCCTCCTGAACCCAAAGATCCAGCTGACCCCGGGGCAGATATTCGTGTTGGTAATTGGTATTTTGTTGAAGCCAAGAATGGGGCTACGACGGTCATACGCAACGCAGAGCGACTGGCGCCTGCCGATCCCGTTGTCATGGCGTTCGATATCGAGACGTGCAAAGCCCCGCTGAAGTTCCCCGATGCTGCCGTGGATCAGATCATGATGGTGTCGTACATGATAGATGGCCAGGGGTTCTTAATCACTAACCGCGAGATCGTCTCCGAAGACATTGCCGACTTTGACTACAATCCTAAACCGGAATACCCCGGCCCGTTTATGATCTTCAACGAGCCCGACGAGAAAGCCCTCCTCGAGCGTTTCTTTCTCCATATCAAGGAGGCCCGCCCTACTGTCATTGCCACCTACAACGGCGACTTTTTCGACTGGCCCTTTGTTGAGGCGCGTGCCAGTGTCAACGGCATCGACATGTACCACGAAATCGGGTGGAAAAAGGACACCGAGGACCAGTACAAGAGCAACTACAGCGTTCATATGGACTGCTTCCACTGGGTCAACCGTGACAGTTACCTTCCGCAGGGCAGTCGAGGTCTCAAGGCCGTGACCGTCGCCAAGCTCGGGTACGATCCCGATGAACTCGATCCTGAGCTCATGACGCCATACGCAAGTGAACGCCCGCAGACGCTTGCCGAATACTCGGTTTCCGATGCCGTTGCCACCTACTATCTGTACATGAAATACGTCCACCCGTTTATCTTTTCTCTGTGCACGATTCTGCCTCTGGGTCCTGACGACACATTGCGAAAAGGCACAGGCACCTTGTGCGAAATGCTCCTGATGGTGCAGGCCTACCAGAAGGACATTGTGTTGCCAAACAAACATGTCTCTCCAAGAGAGTCATTCTGGGAAGGGCACCTCCTGGATTCAGAGACCTACGTCGGTGGCCACGTCGAGAGTATCGAGGCGGGTGTGTTCCGGTCTGATATTCCGGTGAATTTTGCCATCGACCCCGGGGCCGTGAACGAGTTGCTACGCGACCTGGACGCAGCTTTGACCTTCAGCATCACCGTCGAAGAGAAGAAATCGATGGATGACGTTACTAACTACGACGAGGTCAAAAAGCAGATTACTGACAAACTGCTAAACCTCAGAGACACGCCCAACCGCAGCGAGCGCCCTCTGATCTATCATCTTGACGTTGCATCCATGTACCCCAACATCATGACAACGAACCGGCTTCAACCAGACTCGATGATCTCCGAATCCGACTGCGCGGCATGCGACTTCAACCGTCCAGGGAAGACGTGCGACAGGAGACTGCCCTGGGCCTGGAGAGGGGAGTACTTGCCCGCAAAACGTGACGAGTACAACATGATCAGACACGCCCTGGAGAATGAAAAGTTTCCGGGCAAGGGCGTCAACAGTGTGATGCGCTCATTTCAAGAGCTGAGTTTGGATGAGCAGGCCAGCATAACCAAGAAAAGACTCCAGCTCTATTCGCAGAAAGTCTACCACAAGATCCATGAATCGACCACCATCATCCGAGAAGCCATCATCTGCCAGCGCGAAAACCCCTTTTACATCAACACTGTGCGCGATTTCCGAGACAGGCGCTACGATTACAAGGGCAAAGCCAAGGTCTGGAAAGGCAAGACGGAAGCTCTGAAGAGCTCAGGTGCTCCCGCCTCGGAAATCGAGAACGCCAAGAAGATGATTGTGCTCTTCGACTCGCTGCAGCTAGCCCACAAAGTTATTCTGAACTCTTTTTACGGCTACGTCATGCGGAAGGGGTCACGGTGGTATTCCATGGAAATGGCTGGTGTGACTTGCCTCACGGGCGCGACAATCATCCAGCTTGCCAGATCACTAGTCGAGCGGCTTGGCCGTCCCCTTGAACTGGATACGGATGGTATTTGGTGCATGCTACCGGCGACATTCCCAGAGAACTTTGCCTTCAAGCTCAAAAACGGCAAGAAACTGGCCGTCTCATACCCCTGTGTCATGTTAAACCACCTGGTGCATGCCAAATTCACCAACCACCAGTACCAGACCTTGGTCGACCCCAAGACGTTCAAGTATGAAACGCACAGCGACAACTCCATCTTTTTCGAAGTTGACGGCCCCTACAAGGCCATGATCCTGCCAACATCAAAGGAGGAGGACAAGAACCTAAAGAAGAGGTATGCCGTCTTCAACGATGACGGTAGTCTCGCAGAATTGAAGGGGTTCGAAGTCAAGCGAAGAGGTGAACTTAAGCTCATCAAGATCTTTCAACAGCAGATTTTCAAATTCTTCTTGGAGGGCACGACTCTGGCCGAGTGCTATGGTGCTGTGGCCAACGTCGCCAACAAATGGCTGGACGTGCTGCACAACAAGGGTTCGACCCTCGCCGACGAGGAACTCATGGACCTCATTTCTGAGAACCGCAGCATGACCAAGACGCTCGAAGAGTACGGTGGTCAGAAGTCGACCTCTATCACCACTGCCAAGCGTCTGGCCGATTTCCTCGGCGAAGGGATGGTCAAAGACAAAGGTTTGAACTGCAAGTTCATCATCTGCTCCAGGCCCAAAAACGCCCCGGTCACCGAGAGGGCCGTTCCCGTCGCCATCTTCTCTGCAGAAGAGGAGACGAAACGCATGTACCTGAAGAAATGGCTGAAAGAGGAACCGGCGGACACAGATCCGAGAGCGCTTCTCGACTGGGACTACTACCTCGAGCGCCTGGGGTCGGTGATCCAGAAACTTATCACAATCCCCGCTGCACTGCAAAAGGTGCGCAACCCAGTGCCGCGTGTGCCGCATCCAGACTGGTTACAGCGGCGGATAAACATCAAAGACGACAAGATGAAGCAAAAGAAGCTTACGGACCTCTTCGGGGCAACAACGAAGGGTGGCCCGTTGGAGGAGATCATTCACAGCAACACCAGCACTCGGCTGGGTGATTTGGAGGACATCGGACAACTGCTGAAACCAAAAACCGTCAGCTCTGCTGTCTCCGCCTCTCAGAAAACGCCAGCAGCTCAGAAACGCAAGTCGCCGGATCCCGCGAACGAGAACCATGATCCCTTCGCTTCCCTCCCAAAGAAGATGCCGTCCCCAAGTGAAGACTATCCAGCTTTCTTGGAGTACCAGAAGCAGAAGTGGAAACTGCAGAAACAGGCACGAGCACGCCGGCGTCATCTCTTTGGTGATCGACGAGGAAACATTCAGAGCAATCTCCAGCAGACATTCCGGAACCAGGCCGAGATGACCTTCAGAAACACCTGGCAGGTGCTTCAGCTCAAAGCTACGGACAGCCCGGGAATCGTCCTTGCATATGTGCTCATCGACGCGAAGATCCACGCCGTCAAGATTAACGTACCACGCCAAGTCTTCCTCAACCTGAAAAGCCGAGATCTTCCCGACATTGAGATTGATGGCTGCCACGTGGAGCAGGTCAACCACACCCTTCCAAATGGACATTCATCAGTGCACTTGTTTAAGCTTACTGTGCCGGAGCAAGTATACTTTGCGGAGGCAGAGAAGTTCTCCTTGCTCTTCAACCATCCCAGCGTCGAAGGGGTGTATGAGAAGCAGGTTCCGCTCAATCTTCGAGCCATTCTACAGCTCGGTAACCGGTGCACGATCGACCAAACCCAGCCCGGCGTACTCGGCAGAGGACTTGACCACGGCTTTGACTTGGCCAGCCTTACCAAGCCCGCAAAGCCCGGGTCGTATCTTGAAGGAACTCGCATGGCCTACATCTACCTCTCTCATATCAGTGCCGGAGAGCGCCAAATCTTTGGGATCTTCTCAACCACAGGCGACCAGGCTCACATTATCATTCAGCAGAAGCACAAAGATGGTGGCCAGGATTTGCCAAACGTCTCTAAACTGTACTCGGATTTCTTTGCCCAAAGGAGCAAAGAGGAGCCCGCGGACTCTACCTGGCAGGAGTGCTTCCCATACCAAGAGAAGCTGAACTTCAAGATCACCCAGGTTACGACGCGCCGCAAGGCGTTCCTCGAGGTCGGAGACGTTGTCAAGAAAATGAGGAAAGAAGAATCTGGCCCGACCATGATGGTAATCCAGTCATCACAGCGCAATCTCCTTGTGCACGACATACCAATCTTGGGCGAATTTCCAGTTATGCCACTCCGGTACGACCAGGCCGACAGTTCTCTGCCACCCCTTTCGTGGCAGACCGTGGCTGCTCGACGATTGCTTAATCACTACCTGAGCTTGAGCTCATGGATCACCCACCTCACTGCCCTGGCCAGATATGGCGATGTCCCGCTGTGCAACCTGGAACGTGACGATCCTCGGTTTTTAATCGACGTGGCCTACGCTCGACGCTTGCAGGCCAACAATGTCGTTCTCTGGTGGTCGCCCAGTCCACGTCCCGACCACGCAGGGTACGAGAAGGATGATGTGATAGGTCCGCTCGACCAAGTCCAGATGCCGTCCGTTAACAACCCCGGCACCTACGCTTCTGTCTGCATCGAACTCGAGGTCCGGAACCTTGCGATCAATACCATCTTGACATCTTCCCTCATCAACGAGCTGGAAGGTGCGGATAGCATATCTTTCAACCCGGCAGCCGACGGGGCATCGGATGAGGACGAGGTCCTGTACTCGGAGAACGCATTTGCCAATGCCGGAGTACAAGTCCTTCGGGAAATGGTCAAGGCTTGGTGGGCTGAGGCTTGCAAGGGATCGACGATGGCCGACATCATGGTGCAACACCTCGTACGCTGGGTCGAGTCTCCTGCTTCATGTCTGTATGATCGGGCACTGCACTACTACGTGCAGATGATGAGCCGCAAAGCCCTCCTCCAACTCATGGCGGACTTCCGCCGCGTCGGATCACAGGTGATCTACGCCAGCGCTAACCGCCTGCTCCTGCAGACGACCAAGTCCGAAGTTGGAAACGCTTATGCCTATGCGCAGTACATCCTCAAGAGCATCAAGGGGAAGCCGCTCTTTCACTTCATCGATCTCGATATCAAAGAGTACTGGGACTACCTCGTATGGTACGACGAATTCAACTACGGTGGCAAAGCCTGTCAAGAAGTCGTCGACAGGGACGAGCAAGACCTCCAGCTGATCATGCACTGGCAAATGACAACGTTCCTCCCCATCCGGCTACAGCCAGTCTTCCGAGACTGGGTGGTTGAGTTCATCGAACTCATGCACGGCATCAAGCGGCCAGCAACAGGTAGCGATCCCACAGCAACACCTCGCCTGACCCAGCTCCCCATCCGGAACGGCAACGCCAGCCTGGCTGAAGATGCCCCAGGCCAAATCATCCTAGGCAAGGTTTATGAGAAGCCTTTAAAGAAGGAAATCGCCAACCTCATCAACACACAGAAGCGCGAACTCCTCCACCCGGAATTGGCAGGCGACTACACCTTCCCATCCTTGCCCGGCTCCCATCTCGCGCACCTGACTCCACATTCAGCCGACCACCGCAATGCCAACCGCAATCCCACCAGTGCCCGCGCGTCGGCCAACCCCGTCCTGGAACTGGTCAAATCCCTGATGCAAGTACTCTCCCTCGACAAGAATATCACGCTAGAAGCCCGCCTGTTGCGCAAGGAACTGCTCGCCCTGTTCGACGTGCGCGAGTTCAGCACCGAGGGCACCTTCCAGAACCCGTCCGAGAGCCTGCGCATCGCCCAGCTGAGCTGCGACAACTGCACCATGGTGCGGGACCTCGACCTCTGCCGCGACGAGGACCTCTTGCCCGCCAACAGCAATCATACCGCCGACAACACCACCACCACCGCCAACGGAGAGACTGGTGGTGGCGGCGCTGCCAATTCGGGGTGGAGCTGGAAATGCCTCTACTGCGAGGCCGAGTACGACCGGAACGAAGTCGAGGAGCGCCTGCTCGCGTCCGTCGAGGCGTTCGTGGCCGAGTGGGCCACCCAGGACCTCAAGTGCGCGCGCTGCGGCGCGCTGCGGGTCAATGAATTCATGGAGCACTGCACGTGTAGCGGGGAGTGGGTGGAGAGCGTCCAGAGGGGGGAGGTGGTGAGACGGTTGGGCGTGTACAGGAATGTGGCGAGGTTTTACGGGCTGAAGATGCTTGGTGATGTGGTGGAGGGGGTGTTTGAGCAGTTGTGAGCTCGCTAGTAGCGAGGATTATCAGGAGAGCACATCGGAGGAGGGCATGCCCATCCATGTATTCAGAAGAAGGGAGTAGGCTCGTCGGTCTGGGACAGGAATGGTCGGCGTTGTGGGAGTTTTGACGGATTTGGATCTATCATTGTCCTGCTAAACTAGTACTAAATCATGCACTTGATCCTTAAGGCTTTACTATCATCGCCTTGGATTTCACATCATGGTAACCTCAACAGCAACTATGGAAAATGGCAGAGAGTGAAGGACAAGCCTTCGCAAAGAGGCAACCCATATTATGTTGACCGTACTTGGTAACAAACACCAGTGTAATATCAGCGCAGCCTGCTCCTTTTTAATTGCCTTCCGTGAGCAAGTGATTATGAAAGGTGTAACAGTGTGCTGTGCATACATCTCCTATATGTGTTCCCTATTTTAGTTGGTTATAGGATAGGAAACATCCGAATTTCTTAGACCGACATTTGAAGCCTGAGGATACTCCTCGGCTGCCCACAAGTTGTCTCTCCAGTCCCCTCGTGCTTGTTTACGTAGCTTCGACCCGGCTCGGAATCAAGCTTTGGTAAACAGTGTCCTCTTCAATGAACCACACGCCATACCACTCCTTAAGAAGAATGGCGGGGTCGCAGTCTTTTTCATCCAAGCGCTTAAACCGAGGCATTTATATGCACCTCGGCGGCTCGCACTGCAATCCGACACTAGGCAGACCATCCCGCCGTCAGAGATGCTCTCGCGTTCAGTTAGAGAGAGGGTTCAATCGCTGGTAGTGCTGCTTCCACTACTGGCATTGCCGTTGACAGACTTGCGCCCCTGCTTATCGATGCTGGGGGCATACTCGGCCACTTCTAAAGGCTCGAGATGTGCCAGATAGGGCATTTTGCAGTATGCCTTGCCGCCACGATGCTTGCAGTTTAGCAGCTGGCAGATATGGCCGTGAGTGCAGGAGTCAAGTCTGCATGCACCACGACGAGTGCAGGGTTGGGACCTGGCGAGCGACTCGAGGGCCGGCAACAACTCCTCTTCGAGACGTCCATGATCGTATTCACAGCGATCGCCGGCGTCGCAGAAGCCGCTCAGATGGAAACTATTGCAGAGCCGCTTCTTGTCAATGCGGGCTTTTAGGCGAACAAGGGTGTCCGCTGCAACTGGAGGCAGGTAGGCATCCAGGCGGTAGTTGTTCCTATTGATCGGAATGGTGCCTTCGGGTACATCCTCCTTTCTAGGGAGTCGGTCCAGTAGAGAGAGTGAGGACTCTGATGGGCTGGTGGGTGTCGGCAGGCCCGAGAACAGGTGTGAACTGCTTTTTGCGCCAGGCTGTGAGTCGCAATGCAGATTCTTGCAACTCTTGCCGTACCGGCATTTACCAATGGAGTTGAACAGACAGATAGGCTTTTGTTGGTCGTTGGGTGAATTTTGTGCTGCGCCCCAGCTTTGCCTGACAGGCGACGGCACTCGTGCAATCACATCTGGAGCCCCAGACGGCAAACCTGAGACCAAAGGTTGCTTTGCAGGCGGGATCGCCTGCGTAGCAGACTTGGCATTGACGTTATGTGAAGTAAGGGGGCGGAATGGAAGCGAGCCTTCTAAGGGAGTACTCCGAAACACGCCACGGAACTCCTCGATGCCCATACCCAGCTTGGTGAACTCTTCATGGAAGTGAATGCCCGGCGAGTTAATAAGGGTGAATTTGGCGCTGTTCCCCATAAAGGGCGCCAGTTCCGAGATGTAGCCCACATCGTGGCAGGCAGCGAGGTAAACGTGCTTGCATTGAGCATTATCAGCGTAAAGGCGCAGCAGGGCACGCACTTTGAAGTCGGCGTTCTCTTTGAGCTGGCCCGCGTCGACAAACTCGGTCAAGCCATAGCATCGATTGAAGCTAGCGATGAAGGGGCCAAGAGATCGACTCTCATTACCGCCCAAACCAACCTTGGAGAGGGCCTTGGAGAGACCAAAGACGTTGGCATAAATGCGGACCATGACCTGGCAGTGCTCCAAGCCCTTGCGCCGCAAGCTTGCCTTGATCTCGTCGTTAAGCATCTGCGCAGCGCTGCTACCGCCTTCGGCACGTTGAGCAATCAGGCTCTCGTTGAAGACGTATCCATCGCCATCAACCAAGACTAAGACGAAAGGATTGCGCTCCTGGTCCCTGGCCATTTGCTTGTATTTTTCTCTGGCCTCTCTCTCCTCTTCATAGTCGCTCTTTAAACGCTTATAGTCGTCGAGCAACACCTCGTATTGATCTAGCAATTGCGAGAGCGCGTCGCTCCTCCGAAATTCAGCGAGCCGGGCCGCAGCCCGGGCGATCTCTTGATCGGTAAGCATGTCTGCGGTGCAGCACCGAAATCGGGGATTACAGAGGCCTGCTCGACGTTAGACACATTCAAACAAAACATATCGAGTCGCTTGCTGAAGCTAAAGGGGGTTGAATTACCTGGCGACGCCCGACGTCACGAAGTCGGGCTGAATCAGGTGGCAGTCGCTGGTCCGCCCGAAATCGGTTTGCTTAAGGGAACTGCAGAGCGAGGGATAAGAACGTGAATTCTGATATGTCCACCTCTAAGTCGCAAAGGAAAGGAAGCAACAGTTAGGGAAAGCATTTGGAAGTTAAGAGGATCCGCGACACAGAACTCAGAACACCGTCGCTGTCGCTGTCGCTGATTGCTGCCAAACAGAGCACCGTTGACATGGCACAAGTCAAGAAAGGCGGTATGTCGGGGCACGAAGAAGGACCCCGCAAAGCTACGCCCTATCGGATTAAGGGGGGGCAATTGGTACCGGTACTTTGCATCTGACACACAACTTGCTGCATCACCTGTACACAGTACGTCTCACGGTGTTTAACCTCGCACAAGATATTGGCGTTTAATCTACCTTAGGTATCCCTCAGACCCTCACCTAAGACACGAACAATAGCTTCTTCGAACTTTCTAAAGCAAGTGGTGGCCATAGATGATCCTGCAGTTCAGATACCTCCGATAGAACACAACGAACGTCGACCACAGAGCCTCGCTATAGCATTTCCGCAGACGATACGTTATCACTTTCCTTTGTGAGGGACCGGCCTTCAACGCAAAGTCGGGTAATGGATGGACTTAGGAACTCATCCAGAATTCATAGCCTTTTGTCATAGACATTGCTAACACTTTTTACAGGAATTCCTCATTTCCTCGTAACACCATATCCAACATCCATGATGCCATGATCCGTCTCCCGCTAATCCAAAGGCGGAGACTCAAGCCAAAAGAAGAAAAAATGGGCTAATTACAGGCACCTGTATCATAAACGCCAGACCCAAACAAATACCTTGTTACATGTCCATCAACAAGACTAAAGCAGCATGACAGCATAACCAGCCACGGCAGCCAATACACCAACGGTAACCATGCTGGCCGATTGTGAGGCGCCCGCGTTCAGACCGAGAAGGCGGCCAAAGGCATCGCCGGCCTGATTGACGGCGTCGGTGGCGTTCTTGAGAGCCACGCACATGTCGCTGAGGTCAAAATTCCTGAGGACGTCGTCGCTGCACTTGTCCTGGGGGTTTGTGCTGTTGGCGTTGCAGGCGCGCACCTTGTTCTCCCAGTTGACGCCGTCGTCGGCGCCGCAGAGGCACTTGACGTCCGAGGCCCCGCACTTGAGGTCCGCGGCCGTCGTCTTCAGGCAGTTGTCGATGCAGTCGGGCAGGGCGCTGATCTTGCCGCCGGGCCCGTCGGCGCCGAAGAAGTCTGATACGGCATTGGAGGCGCCGTTCACCGCGTTGAGCACGTCCGAGACGCCATCAGCCCGTGCCAGAGGGGCGGCGAGGGGAAGGAGGAAGAGGAGGCTCTTGACGATGGAGAACTGCATTTTGAATGGGGTATGTATATAGGTGGGTGGAGATGTGGTTTGGTTTGAAGGTTCTTGGCCCGGATTGGCTGCTGGCCGCTGTTATGGCAGGAAGGTAATCTCAAGAACAAGGAGAACCGTATATCGGAGCGGCTGCACTGCTTGATGGAGGAGGAGCAGAGAAGTTCAAGAGTTTGAATTGCTTGAAGGGCTTATTGGAATGCTTCCAGTAACTGAGACATGGGACCGGAACACTTCCGGAATATATACTCGTGCAGCTCGGACACTGATAACATGTTTGTCGCATTTGGCGTCTCGACCAGGAGACGGATGGTGGAGGCAGACATTGTCAGCCGGCTGTGGTAAGGCTGTGGTTGGCGCAACCGTTCTCGTGCCACACAAACTCCACACGAACTCGACTGCGCCGCCTGGTAAAACGCAAAGATGCGATGTGGCACGGCGTGATCCTTCGACTGGCTGGAACCTCTGGAAACCCTCCTGTTGCCATGCAACCCGCGTTGACACTGGAAGGCCAAGAAGGTCTTTCCTGGAAGCGGTATCGCCTAGGGGAAGGAGGAATCATGAAAGGATGCGATGGCCTGTTGTGTTTGTTGGGAGCAATCGCAAGGTTGGGGTCCGGTGGGGGCTGCCTCGTCCAAATTCTGCTGGGCTGGGTGGGGCCGCCTGCTCCCGGTTCTGGGGCCCTGGGGAGTGGGGACTAGGCAAACGTTATTTTTGTCACGGACCGGATGGCCACCAACCGCAGCCCTCGCTTTTCGGAGGCGAAGTTAGAAAGAGGAAAGTGGTCAGTGCCACAGCAGCTCGGGCTGGATGAGGCTTGCCAAGTCTCCGCTTGTCATATCTGGAAGTGGCTAACGTTAGGCAGCACCAAAGCCATCACTCGAAAGTGACAACGCTGCTGCGAACAATACTGCCCCAAGCGAAGCAGGATTGCTCGGCGAAACCAGATCAATTGTTCAATTGAAGTCAGAAGCCTTCAGGGATCATTGATCAGCCAGAGTTACATTTTTGACCCCAGCAGTCCTTACCTCCGTACGGAGCCCAGCTGGCAGTCTTGCAGATGGAACTTCATCTCGTGCTCCAACTCAATCAATCCACACACAAGCTGCGTGGCAGAGAGGGAATGCGTCAGGGAGGTCTTATAGACCCCCTGAAGTTCGCTGGTTCGATCCCAGCCGCAGCGACATGTTCTTTTTATCGTCCCTTTCCAAGTCAGCTCACACCATTTCATCAACCTCATACACTACGGAGTACAATTCATTGAGTGCTTAGAGCTTTGCCTCGCTCCCACTTCTGTTGCCTTCTGTTAGTCGCAAGCGTGCCGAGGGGGTGCCGAGCCTCCCACTCAATTGCATGGGCTGAAACACTCGATCCGGGGTGTCAAGAGACTGGGAAGGGGCCAAGAGCAACGCCGCAGGCTTGCATCCCCGTGTCTCTTCCGTGGCTCGCTAAGGTGTTGGCAACAAGATGTAGCTAAACCTTACCGTGGCAACGGAGCCCGTTGGCCGTAGTTCGGCAGGGCCGCATCGGGAGGCCCACAGGGGCGGCCGACAGCGCACCCAGGGTAGTGTGGTGACGGAGACTGGGACACACTGCCTCGAGACTGCCAACACACTCACAGCATTCACGCCCCGCAGATCGATGACTTGCCTACCTAATTGCGGTAATATGATGAATCTCGCTGTTGTACGGAGTATGTACAATTGACATACATGCGGATACAGAGTACGAATATTCGTACGGAGTACGTCCTTCGAGTTCCAGCAGCTGAAGGTCTTGGTCACGCTCAGATAGCAGATATTTCTTGGCATCATCCATCAAGGCAGGGTTCAGAATCCCAATCCACCATCTGGGTCATCGGCCGCTTGTATTTCACTTCACCGCCTGAACGTGGCGAAACCAGGCTTCCCATTGTGGCCCCTTGATGCACATCATTGTATCCTTTTTTGCTGGTGTCTAGAGGTGGTGTATAGAACCCGAGATATCCCGAATGTGACAGTTCGGCATGGGGACTCAAACATTTTCAAAGGGTACCATCTTGAGCCTGAGTGTTACCTAGGTCACGCCTCAACAGTTCCACTACCAAGGTACTGCCGCTACCTACACAGTTACACTTTAAACAGGTCTGAACAATCCGCAACAGAAAACACTCAGCTACTGAGCTACATGACCTCGAGTCCTCGGCAGCTCGACTGTGGCTGGCTACCATACCGCGGCACCACCCGGGTACGATGAGTGCTGGTGCTGGTGGTAGCGTGGATAATACAGATATACGGTCTCAACACTCGCCCTGAAGGGGATATGCCCTTGTAGCGGTAGTTGCCCGGATTCACCAAGCAATCAGGCACCCTATTTCCGTTGAAATCAGGCTGGATGCCCAACTATTGACGCTGACCACTGGCCATGACCACCATGTTTGGTCACCTGCATGTCAACCTCTTTGAGCACCCACCCCACAGTGACGGGCAGTCCTTTAGGATGACGCGGTAGAGCAGCACCCCGGCCCGGACGGCTTGGCACAAGCGGATTCTACGGGCGCCGGGCCTGGTCTTCACTGCGGCTCCTAAGTCAAAGGATTGGACCCCAGCACTGGCGGACGTGACGGGCTCCATCCGTGACCATACTTGGTACGTGTACTATGTAGTTGGGTGGGCCATGGTCAGCACCATATCCCCGTCGTCCGGGCCCCAAACCCCCGGACCTGGACCCTGCAGCAATGGCCTGCCGGTGGCTGGAGAAGCCCGAGTAGGGAGCGCCGGGGACTGGCAGCGTGCCTAGCCAGACATGCAACCTGAGGTCTTCGTTGGGGGCCCGGCCCGGAATGGGTGCGTCACGGTCCGGAGATCATAAGTCATCGCTTGCCCTGATAGCAAAAAAGCCTTACGAAGTACACTTTCTGGCGGTGCTGATTGCCGGACGGTCGTTGTACAATACGTGACAGCATGCTCATATACATTACTCGAGCGGCAGGCCAGTACCCCGTTCTGGTGCTAGGAGGTAGGTAGGCAGGCAAAATTCGCTCCATTGTCATAACCTACGAGAATCAAGTTTGGGTCCAGCTCGGGACCCTTGCCGTGGAGAGCTTCCGAGTGAGAGCGGCTCTTGTTGGGTCCTGGCTGGGGGGGTTGGGTGTTGGCGAATGGAATTTCGCCCCTTATAGTATGGTTAGGTACTCATATCTTAGTGCCATTATCGCACCACTTGAACGTCTTAAGCCGAGTATCGGTCCTTCTTGAAATCTTTAGACTGTTAATCGCTTTAAGGGAAAGCAGCTCCTTCCCTTCAAAAGAGGGGTTATACACAGTTCTCGACTCAGGTAGTACTTTATAGGAAGGAATGACTGTCTACAACAACAGGTACCTTCCTACCTAGGTTGGGTTGCGGACTCTACATGTAGATAGGTAGATAAGCTGCTCGTTTCAAACAAAGTGCTCATGATCCATTCTATATCGATTTGTTTCATGGTAGCGAAACTTCCCCAGCTTACATTTTGCCAGGTGATCATGGACGCTGCGTGAGGGCGTGCAATCAACCACTTTTTGACCCATCCTGTGCAGGTAAAGGCTGTGCTATCGAAAAAGGGGTTGTCTGTGAGCAATGTGAAATCAGCTTCACTGGGACCCACACTTACACCGGCGACAGATGAACACAGACAGGCTCGATTCTTCCTCACGTCACCAAAGAACTGGTTTGTAACACGGTCTGTATTAACCCCATCTTCCGGAGTAGCTTTGATACTACATGCGATAGACAGACACAATAATAGAGCCTGAACCAAAACGAGGCGCAAACAGTCTGCCGAGTGAGAGTCTGCCTTCCATGCTATGCTTGCATCTCGATCGGTCCGAACTGACTCAAGAATTAAGATCCTGATTTCTTCGGCTGCATTACCGATTCTGGGCAAAAGCTATGCTTATCACTACTACTCGAGAAACCACTGCAACTTACCCAGAGCTACAATATTGAAGGCAGGAAATCCGGGGACTCGGAATCCGAGCGCGTGACCTCTGATCAAGACAGAGATCCGGCCGAAGCTGATGTGAGGTGTGAGATGATGAGATGCGGTGAAAACACTGACCCATGCCGACCGCTATGTAGCAAGGGAGGGCGCAATTCAATTAATTGAATTGGAAGGCCTATATTTGAAGTTGAATTGACTGGCCAGTGGATATCTGAATTGAAAGTTGAATTGTTTAATTAATTAGCTAGTAGATATCTGAATTGAAAGTTGAATTGATCAATGAATTGCAATTAATTAATCAATCCATATATAACCCTAACCCTAGTTAACCCGCACCCACACATCACTCTTCCAGACCTACCTGACCGTGCTGACCTACCTTCCAACCGCTCAGAATAGCTAGTAATAGCTAAATCGCTCAAAAACGCAAATAAATTCCAATACGTTCGTTTTTCGGAAGGCTGACTAAGCAGAAGTCAAAGACTGCCCCCCTGAATCTGAACTTGCACGTGACGTGTGCCACGGTAAGGACGCGCCTCTGAACGGCTCCGTTGGCGATATACGCGTAAGAAAAGCGCCTAACTGGCTGAGGCTCTGTTTGAACGGCGACGGGAATAGCGGCGACAAGCGTCAGGAGTTGGGAACGTTTGTTTGCCATCGTATTCGTAGCATTGTATTCGTGGATTCGTACTAAGTAGGAAAGATTCGAAGGAAGGAATTGAAGCCTGGGAAAGCCTAGAAAAGTAAGCAAAATTGATCAATTAAGTTGAATTGGGTATAAAACCTAATTGAATTGAAAGATATTTGAAGGCGCCTGATTGAATTGAAAGTTGGAAGGTTCTAATTGAATTGATTGGGTATGAATTGAAATTGCGCCCTCCCTTGCTATGTAGCCTACTGGCCGGAGGCACTGGCCCGTCCCGGAGTATTGGAGCGGATAGCGGCCGGGTCCGGTGCTTGGCTGCTATGCAATGCGGTGAGGTGTTGCCATACCACTTGCCGGTTCTCCTGCATGTTGGAAGAGATATGGTCAATGTTGTGAAGAAGGATTGGTCTGACGGGTGACGACTTGGGAGTGATGGGTCGGCTTCCGACCTTGAGTTGGGAGAACGTTTACGTCGCGGCTATGAGGTGCGGTGCTTCCTTGCGCGGAGTGTTCGGGTCAGCCGCCGTCGATCCATACCTTACATCATGATGTCACGGCATCCAACATACCTTAACTAGGTACCTTACCTGGTATGTAGAAGGTCAGCAGGGTGGTTGCTGACTGGATCTGCTGCTGCTGATTGATCGCTATGGCTTAGGTGCGCTTTCAGAATACGCTCTCAAAGCTGAATACGCGTTGGGGGGGAATATAATGCGCTGCCGTGCTAAGATGCTGAATACGCTCCAAAGAAAATACGCCCTGATGCAAGCTGTCGAACTCTCAAGGAGGTTCCGGTCCGTGGCCAGTCTATGGATACCGAGATTCTGTGGCAAAAGGTTTGTTGATGGAAGAAGCCAAGTTCAATAAGCTCTGAGCAAGAAGGGGATACGCTTTCATCATATTGTCCGCACGTGGTCCAAGACGATCCGTCTCGTGTAACTTGAAGACTCAGGAGATATATAAACAACGTCCATGTCTAACTAGTCCAAAAGCATTCTTCATTCACCAAAGCCAAACAATTCCCAACATCCTTGAGATCATTCTTTCATTCCTACATTCAAGAAAAGCATTCTTGGTACAATACACTTGACATCTTGAAAATGCATTTTTCCAAGCTCCTCATCTCCGCCGCCGCCGTCTTCCTTCAAGGCAGCCTTGCAGTCAATGTCTTGGTCTACAGCGGTCATGACTGCACAGGCACGGAGACCAATGTCGCGGTCGACAATGGTGCAGCCTGCCATGGCACTGTCCCCCGATTCAAGTCTTACAAGGAGAATGGATGGGGACCGGGCAACGGACAGAGAATCGCCTTCTACCAATCGGGCACGTGCGCTACGGAGTCATTCTTATACGACACTTACTCGCATGATGGAGATTACTTCCACTCGCACAAGTGCTACAACATCAACGGCCATTCGGTTTCGGACTATGCTGCGAGCATGAAACTCTATTAGCTTGGTTTGTTGGTTAGGGTTGGGCCAGGGGCGTCAGCTCTGCACATCGAACTGTCAACAAGCCATCAACCCCTTTTTCGCCGCGGCCCAAAATTCTGGAAACGCTAGAAAGTGAAGGCATTGTTACGGGCTTGGCTCACCCAGCTGGGAAGGAGGGATATCTTCATGTTGTGGGCAGTCATATCAAATGACTGAAGTCGGATCGTTTCAGGGGTTAGGGACAGATATAGACACGCCCCCTTTTTTTGTTTACTTCATCACAGTCTTTACCTTAACTACATGTATGAATCAAGGGGTACTGCAGCTATGCCTCATTTGATACTTTGTCACTAGGTACCTAAGGTAGATAGGTTGAATCAACTTGACAGTCCTTACAAATCCTGCCTTTACTGATCCCGTCCTCTCAATGCCACTTGGGCGCGAAGAAAGTCAACACATTATGCAAATAAAACAGGGCTCTTCTTGTATTTTAAAAGTGCTCGTCTACAAGGATTATATCGAGGCGCGTCATATTAATAGTACGGCACATGCCGGGTACAACACCAAATCTTTGACTCATATACCACAATCACCACAGCCTGAACGACCTCCTTGAGTCCCTTGACCCTTCATCAAGCCTCCCGCAGGCAACCCAAACAACTCGGCCATGCGGTACCGCGGGAACTACGTATGGAAGTGAGTGATGCCCTTGGCGTATGCGTCAAAGTTGGCGCGATACTCGGGCTCGTCGGCCAGAGCAGCCAGCACACGATTGTAGACGCGAATGCCCTCGTCAGCCACAGTGCGAAGCGCCGTCACCACATCGACTCCGTCCTTGTGGGCACGCATGGCAATGTAGTTCTTTTGCTCTCCGGCCAGATGCTCCTTGTACCACGAGATGACGTCGTTGACGATGTTGGTGAAGATGATGACGTCGGGGATGGTCTGGACATACTTCTCGAGGCTGCCTGTTCCTGTGGGCAGTTGAGGGTCCGAGGCGCGAGCTAGTGCCAGGAGGGAGTACATGGGTGACAGCCCCGTCTTGAAGCGCAGCCAATCCGGGAAACCGGGGGCGTCTCAGTTTAACTCGGCGTGCTCGGTTAACAACTCGATGCCAATGCCGTTGGCAGCGTCGTAGCAGGCGACGACAAGCATGTTGGCGACGAGCGGATCAAAGTGCTTCCACAGCTTTGGAGTCAGCTCACGGACAAACCAGTCGAGTACCGGATCGCCCGTTGGCTGTCCTGTGGCAACGTTGCGCTGCAGCTGCCGCAAAACTTCGGGCTTGTGTTCAAGAATGTCATCGGCGTGGAAAAAGAAGATTGACGGTTGCGCTACTATAACCTGATACTCGAACGGGTGTGACCAGTTGAAGTCGGCTGCTACATAGCAAGCAGAAGTAACCTGATTTTTGGAGTTGATCAGGCCCATGTGTGCCCGGAGGCTCGATGACTCCAGTTCCGACAGCACTGCAGCACGGAGCTTCTCAATATGGGTCAACGTGAGGGCATCGGAATCGATCTTACGGCCCCCGGTAACGCCACTAACAAAGTGCGAGAGAGTCTCCCGAATAGAGAGGACGGCCTCCTGTTGTTCTGGTCAGCACAGGTATGACCCCTAAATCTGGACAGTGGTATCAAGGTTGTCAGGGTAGTAGCATATACCTCAGAGAACCCAGCCATGTTTGACTTAATAAGTAAGGTAGGTGGGTAGGTATGTGTATTATGGTTCAGTAGTGCTAGACTCGGTTTCAGGTTGGAGATACAACTTGAGAATACTAGTACTACGTCTTTTAAATGTTAGTTACGCCAGCATTTGTTTGGAGGCTCGGGAACGTGGCCTTGTGAATTTATGGACAATGTGCCATCCGGCCTGATTACATCAAGATGATCAAAGAGCTCTCCGTCCGGTTGATCGCGTCCCGACCAGGCACTGCGTAGTGCGAGCGCCCAGCTAAGCTACTAGTAAGCTACCCTAGCGCTAGAAACTTGCCGACTCGGAGCAGGGCGGACGGCCAGGCAGTCTCCCCTGGTATGGATTTCTGACCCGAGAAAGGAAATTGGATACGAGTTCCATAGCGTTCACCGCCTCTCCACCAGACTGTTACCATCTTGCTTGAAGGATCTAGCAGGAATGCTCTGAGATCCACATCATGCCACATATCCCTGGATCGAACACTCAACTTGATAGAATCGGTTCAAATTAGATTCTTTCGTCTCGATTCTATCCGTACCAATAGGAACTCCACGTCAACTTGGAAAACGCCCCGGGCCCCTTCCCCTCGATTCCATCTCAAGCAGTCGGCTTGGGCTGGTCAAGAATAACATCAAGGACCTTGTGATCATCGTAAGTCGCAACGGTGTGCTCACGCAAGACAGCAACGCGCTCCTTACTCTGCAGGCCGTCCGGGCAGATCAGCCAGATGACGTTGGTCATGAAGGACCGACGGTACTCAATCATGACCTCCGGGTCGTTGTGACGGTCGAACTTGGGCCCGCCAAGCCTGTGAAGCGTCTCAAGATAATGGTCAAGAATCTCCATCTCGTGGGCACGACGGTCCTCGATGCTCAACATGGCCGTCATGTGATAGACGATGTCGTGGAAGCACGAGCCAAAGTGGAAGGCAGACCAGTCCAGGAACCCGATGCGGCCGTCAGCCGTGAAGTAGATGTTGCCGATGTGCGTGTCGCCGTGCAGCAGAGTGCGGAATCTGGGGTTGCGCTCGGCGTAGTAGCGGTCCAGGGCCTCGTTGCACCGCTTGCCGTCCATCAGGTACTCGGGCAGCTTGGGTCGTCCAGGGGTCCGCACCACCTCGTCCCAGGGCGTGCACATGAACTTCATGGCTGGGTCGTAGTTGTTCCAGATCCCTGCAGCCGTTGGACCGTTAGATATCCGGCATACGAACGGGGCAGAATAAGGTTGGAAACAAGTTTTCTTACAGGGGTGATCCTCCTGACTCTGGCCCCAGTATTTTGCATGCAGACCCGCCAGCTGCTCAACGCCGTTCATGACCTTCTCGACCGGGTAGGAGGCGACTTCAGGGGGAAAGGTGCAGCCCTCGCTGTTGAGGTCGCTCATGATAGCGATGCCCTGCGTCTCGCTCGTGCCGCCCCACCAGCCCTTGGGGAAGACCATCATACCGTCCAAGACGGGAGCAATCTTTGTGAAGAACATGGCCTCGCGCTGTGCCAGGCTGACGGTCCAAGGCTGCGCGGCTATCGTCTTGGGGTCGAAGACGCCTTTGACGCACACATACTTGGGCCTCTCAGCCTCGCCGCTGCTCTCATCCTCGTCATACGTGATGGTGTAGAACAGCTTACTCGCCGTGCCCCAGATACTTCGCGTGTGCTCGGCCGATTTGACCTTATGGCCAAGCTTGGCTCCGAACCAGTCCGGCGACAGATCCGAGGGAAGGGCTGGAAGCTGCTCTGAGTCGCTTGCTGATCCGGACATGGTTGCTTTCTTTTTTCCTGTGGCGGTTTTTGGTGGTTGTCTCTTGTTTTCGTCTTCAGAGTCGACGGGGTCAAGACCGTAAGACCGTGGCTGGGCGATGACCGGGGATAAGGCATTTAAAGAACGCCTCCAAACAGTTTCCTCCTTGCCTGCCCCTCTCCCTTTCGTTTCTGTGACCACATCCGCTCTAATCGGACTTGTGCTACATGTAACAGCAGCTCAGTGACCCCTGGGAGTACAATGCTACCCAATGTTGATTCAGGCTGCGAGATACATCCACTTCAATGCAAACTCCAAAAGCTATGGGTATTGTTAGATGCATGTTACAACCTCATATTTGCCTACCCGAACTAACCTTTCAAGGCTTTGACCTTTCTTCCAGTTCCACGCTCTCACGCTATAGCCATTTGCCCATTCAAGTTCTGTGCATCCACGCCGGCGCCAAATCAGCAAACATGGCCTCATGCTCAGCCGCGTCTGGACGCACCTGTCTCGACGCGCAAACCCTCTCGCATAGCACCTCGGGACTAGCGTCGTCTCTGCACTCGTCGGCTACTACTTGAACCGCTTCTGGACGTCCGGCCGCGGGTGTGTCTGAGGGCCCGTCATCAGGCTTCTCATTCTCAACCTCGTGTATGGAGGCGGCCTGAGAACTTGATGTTGATGCACAAACCGAGAGGATATCCACGGGGACGAGTTTGCCGCCGGGCTCGATATAGTACGCCACAGCAGCCAACTCCTCGGCAAACCCTTCGCTGTCGATGCCGTCGAGGCTGCTTTCTCGGTTCTCCGGCCGCGAGTACTCTGACTGCTTGGCTGCCGAGAAGGTGCTCGTGGTATCCGTGTCAAACGTGGACGGCATCCGGCTGCAGCTTGCTGAGCCTTTCTCCTGCAGCCCCCCGTGTGCTATGGATCCGCCTCCCTTAGAGGGGTTGGGATTGGTTGAGGCCGATGCTGAAGCCTTGCCGTTGGCGACGGGGTTTCGAGCACCGTGCAATACAAAATTGGACTCGAGCAATTTGTCCATGCTGTGTTGTCTGATTATCAGGCTGATGAAAAAGGCGGCAATTGCAGCTCCCGTGATGGTCCAGTAGACCGTGTGGAATCCTGCGACATCTGGTTCATGGTTAGTGGTTCGTGTGCTAGGTAAGGACCGTAAGGTACTGCCCGGGATTTTCCGAGTCACTTACACGCTTGCAGAGAGCCTATGCGGATGGGATCTGTCGGAAGCATCAGAACCAGCGTCTTGACAAAGGCTTCGGCATTGTGCCCGATGCTCTCCGGCAGGCCGAGACTATCGAGCTTGTTGCTCATGGCATTTTGGAACGCGGTGCCCCCGATAGCTACTCCGATTGACATGCCGAGAGTGCGCATGAAGGCGTACATGGCAGCCGCGCGCCCGGCATCTTCGACTTTGCTCACGGCCTGGATGCCGACATTGACACTGGTGAGGAGCATCCCGTGGCCAATGCCGAATATGGCGAGTACAACGGCCCAGACTGGCGTCTTGGTGTGTTCATCCAGGAGCGCCAAAAGACCGCATCCAATGGCGGTAATGACCCAGCCGCTCCAGATGGCCCATCGGTAGCGACCAAACCTGGTTGTAAGGAAAGAGATGACAATGCTTCCGGGGAGGAGAAGGCAGGTCACAGGGAAAATATCTAAGCCAGCTTGGGTCGGCCCCTTGAATTTGACGGCAGTGAAGTAAAAGGGTATGTAGTAGAGGGCACAAAAGAGCTATGATGTTAGGCAAAGCGTCAGCAGGAAACCATTTCCTACAGGGAAGAGGTTCAAGAGGGGCATACAATGAATCCCTGGAAGAGGGCACAGGCGTAAGTGGCGAGCGCCGAAGTTGAGCAGAAGAGGGATGGGCGGAGGAAGGGTTCTCTGGCGCCGTAGCACTCCCATATGACAGCAATAACCACACCCAAGACCCCGACAAGCATGGGCGTTATTGCTTGGACGCTTCTCCATTCGTACTGGATGCCCGCCCAGGATATTCCCACCAGAAAACTGGTCATGCCACCAATGAAGAATAGACCGCCTACCCAGTCAACGCGTGCAAGCTTTGACATGAGCGAGGTCTTCTTGGTGGTGAGATTGACGTAGAGCGGGGTCAGAACCAGGCCCAAGGCGCAGAAGGGAAACTGGACAAGATCCATGGTCAGCAGTAGGACATGGGGATGAGTAGAGTCAGAACGGGAGGGCAGGCAGCGCGTACATTGATGTAGAAACACCACGTCCAGATAACGTGTTCAACAAACAAGCCCCCGATCAAGGGTCCCAGCACACTGCCCAGCGCCCAAGCAGCCAGAACGAGAGAAAAGTACTTGGGACGTTGCCGTAGCGGGACAATATCGGCGAAGATGACCTGTCCCATGGTGATTATCCCGCCTCCGCCTATGCCTTGCACCGAGCGGCCGACAAAGAAGACGGTAAAGTCCTTGGCAACGGGCGCGCACAAGACTGTCCCCAGAGTGAAGAACAGCACAGAGGTGAGGAGCATCTCCTTGCGGCCAAAGATGTCCGAGAGGGCGGCAATGAAGGGTTGGCACACCGCACATGATAGCAAGTACGACGTCCCCGCCCAAAACGCATCTGTTGCTGTTCCGCCAAGGTCGAGTGCTAATGTCTGTCCAAGTAATTAGCTTCTTTGTCCGCCCCTGAGCAGTGCACCCGAAGGTGGTAATGATAGCCGTACTGGGAGAACTGAGACGAGGATCGTTGCGTCCAGGGCCACCATCAGTGAGATGACTGCAAGCGTGAGCATCACGGCATACTCCTGCTTCCCAGGCTTCCATTCCACTTCCGCTTTTTCTCCCTTTTCCAGACTGGAGCCGTCTGGACCCGCCGAGCTCACCTCTCGCCCACCGTCAACAGCTTCTTTTTTGCTTTTCGCAGCCATGCCAGGCTCTGTTATCGCCATTTTGCCCCCCCTGAACCCTGATATCGGTGTAAAGAAATGGGGTCCCAGAAAGCCTCGCCTGACCATCGACTGGCGTATGACGCGTAGGTAGAAGCCACTCGAATATGAATGAGCGCTAACCTGAAGACACGGAAGAAAGGAGCGACGGGAGAGCTGGCACGGCAGCCCGAATAAGGGCGATATCTCTTTGGAACAGCAGTACAGGCTGGAGAGTACCACTGACGCCGTCGCGGGGAATTGGGAAGGGGGCATTCTTATTAGCTCATGTAGCCATGTCGACATACTTACCCAGTGCATAGCATGGCGACACAGGAGGGCGCGCGTTGCACCATGGAGCAGTCCGGAAACTCCATCGACTGTTGGCGAGTAGTGGGCCCAACATCATCAGATGGACAGACTCGATGTTTTCGATATGGCGCCGAGGAACCGAGACTCACAGTTCTGTCCGGATGCCCGTGGCTTCTGAGTACCACCTGTCCAGGATGCATTCCGCGACCAGGGCCAGCAGCATCATCTTTGCTCAGAGTGGTACGTCGTGTTGGCAGGGCCCCGAGGGCAGAAGAAGTCTTGATCATCGCAGTTCCATCTTGCATAGGACCGCCGATGGATTTGGTTGTTAACCACTTCGAACTGCAGCTGACTTGCAGCCAATCCGCAAGCTCTACGTCAGTTAAGCTACTAGATGCTCAAGGGCGACGCCTGCTTGTCACATGTCAATGCCAGATGTCGGTATGGTTTGGTTCGTCTGATGAATCTATCAGCAAGCCATTGTGCCGACGGTCCAAATGCTGGACAGAATACGTACCAGTCTCGCATCGAACAGCCTTCTCTCGCCCGAAACGGGCATCTTGCACGCGTAGAGCGGATGACCGATGGACGACAACTGCTAGTAATATGCTGCCCTACGGGGTTTTGGCAGATTTCTGAGCTCAGGATGCCGTCACTTTATGTCATTCCAAGCCTAGGGCAGCCTAGCACTAGCTGGTCAGTGATCATCTCATCTTTCACTCGGGTCTCCAATCATACCGTTTACCGTATACTCTGGACCGACTATGACTGTTGATCTCAAGGTCTGGCAGCTAAGCAACTCGTCGGCTAGCTATCCTTTGAGCTAACCCGCTCAGAAACCCCAGCCATGGTCGTGCTCTGGTAGGTACTTAGTTGGGCAGGTAATTGTATGTAAGGTCAGGTACGTTTGCCGGCCGCGCCGTCTTCCCCTCACCAACCAATCAAAATCCCACGTAGTATGGTAGACAGAACGGACAAAATGCGGTTCGTGGCTGCGTCTCGCACTTCTCAGCTTGGAAAAAAAGGCAAGTTAAAAGGCTGCAAGGCTATATTTAGATGACGTTCGGCGGGTGCGCTCCAGTCTGTAATCTCGAGGCTGGCGGGGGGTCTGTCGACGTTCGCTAGCGCATGTAAGGTTCCTAGGTACGCAAGGCAGTCGGTCCGTAAGACGGGGCTGAGAGTTGAGGGACAAGTTCCTGGTACAATGACTATGGAAGCTTACCAGGGCAGCGGAAGTTAGTGTTGGGTAGATAGGAACTTTGTGGGGTAGAGGTCTGGCTTCGGGACCGGCTGTATGGGGGCATTCCTCTTGATGTCCTTCGGCGTTGAGCTGTGTGCTGGGGTAAGTGTGTCCTCTGTCTCCTTCTGGACGTTGAGGTGAGTCGTTGCCCTATCCCACAGCAACATTGCCCATCGTCTCGTCCTCTCTGAAACACCGGGGCTGTGGCACTTGGTGTGTGGTATTGGGCTGGCTTCGTCTATAAACGCCCAAATTGGCGTTTCTCAAGCAGCTCTAGCTTGGAGTTCTGAAATAAACGTACATTCCAAAATCATGGCTCTCGATAATGTTGTATCCCACCGACCGATCCCGCCGCTGAGATAGAGCTGCCGACCTCAATCCAGAGTATAATACACGCCCGATAATCGTAACTCGTCCCCGCTCATCGTCACTCATTGCTCGACGTTCCGTTGTCGCGCATCGCTGTTCTCATAGCTTGGTCGTCTGGTAACCACCGGTGGCCACAATCTCTTTGTGGCTACAGGGATCGGCACTAAGGGGGTGACGGCCTAGTGCCTGATCTGAAGGACACTGCGTCGTCGAACGGGTTGAGATGGCCATTTCCGTTTGACTGCCCGCCGTGGTACTTGGGCTCCGTTCCGGCCTGGAGAGGCTCTCGCGACCGCCTGGGCTGGATATGTGGCGATCCGTCCTGAGACCCGTTGTCCATGCGAGGTTTCCGTGAGGATGGCCCTTCGTCCATCCCCCAGTCCGACATCTGGAACCTGTCGTTCATGTCCTCTGCCTTGTCCTGCTTTTTCCGCCTGAAATGCAGGACCATCAGCACAACGAAGGTCACGAGAACCAACACGCCGCTAAAACGCCATCCATATGTTAGCAAACTCTCGGCACTCCAAACCACAAGAGGCTGGATTGTGGACCCACATCACGGAGCCGACAACGATCCAGGTCATAGATATCGACGAGACGGCCGGCTTCTCGCACAGGTTTACCCCAGGCTGCGGCGAGCAGTTCTTGTCCTCGCGCCGAACAAGCATATCCACTACTGCACGTCTGAAGTTTGCGGTAGCTGAGCGGATCAATGGTGCATCCGCATCCCCTCCAGACGCCATTGTCCTCGACGTGATTATCCTCGGGGGCATCGCGTTGCGTAACGAATGAATGAACGCGCTTCAGTCAGTGTAGTACAGCTCAATCGTGCATTGAAGTTCGCGCTCCTTAGGCTGCTAGAGCGTGTGTATAACTCTGGTGGTATCTACTTGGTGGTTCAGTTGCCAAGAGCCAACGGTCGCGCCACGTTGGTTTCGAGTCTGGATCTTGGAGGGTCAGGGAAAGATTTTCGCGGCATAGGGGTAGCCTCCGCCTCGTTCTTCGGGAATTGATGGCTTCAATGCAGTCGCCGTCGTTGTCGCCGTCGCTGCCGCCGTGACTTGAAAGCCTTCGCTCACAAAACTGGAGAGAATTACGGTTGGTGGCACGGCGGGTAAAGGAGCATCAGCCTGAGAGAATCTGTAATTAAAACACTAGCGAACCCTCAATCCTTCTCGCGTTTAATTAGGCAGGTGACGTAGGGGATGCCAGCCCACCAAGGCCAAACGGCCTGGACCCACTTGTCCCTGGTTGCGTAAAGGGGAAACTGCTACCAGGACAGGAACAATTTTGATTGGTGTTTCAGGCCGTGGCCCACACTCCAATCTGGGAACAAGCATCGCTGCAGGTATCGCTCCTGGCAGCAATTGGCGGGCTGCTCGATCCAACATCCTGTTTCACGCCAGTGAGCCATGTTCAGGCAACGACTGCATGAATGCATCATCGAAGATACAAGGCAATGATACCAGGTACAAGAAACTCTCGAACAAACCTGTTTGCTGAATTTGGGATACAACGTTATACAAGACACCTTCGCTGGCGCCAGCAGAAATGTGGGTGCTCTAAATCCGGATACGTTCCTTTTGGTAACGGACTGGCGCAAAACATGTTGGGTTTTGGAAATATCTCCTTCCGGCCAGGCAAGGAGTAAGAAACGCTTGAGCTGCTGCTTATCGGGCGCTTCGCCATATAAGGCCAAATAAGTACTTGTTATATTCGAGAATTAAGGCTATCGAGAACAGCTGTTGGTCACAATCTTTAAAATCCTAGCTTTCGTTGTAGAAGTGAGAGGAGAGGTCGCTCATTGTTCTCATGCTCTGTCGAGAACATGTAACTCTAACCGGTTTTGGGCGGTATACTGTGAGGCTCGCACACTTATTCGACCGCTGATAGCTATAGCATATGAAGACGGCCTGGAGATAACTACTAATGTGGTTGTTGTATAGTCGTTAGCTGTTGTTCTTCTGACCAGGATTCCATGTGTGGTTCCACCACTGGTGGAGGCAAGGTTTGCAATGGAGGGAGTAGGTAGGAGATGCTTAGAGATACACACCATTTGCGCGTACATAACATCCAATGATCGGATTCAATATCTGGTTCGGTATCAAGTGTACGTATGGAACTCGAACAACGTTGTTTACCTAAGGTATTCACTTGGAGCAATTGCGTCTCGATGCCAGACCCCATGAAGCCTTGGTAAGTTACGGATACAATCATACATATCACAGTATGTAAGGTATGTACTGGTATGTACGTTACAATACTACTTAACATTAACGTTATGGTCCGTGCGTCGGCTAATTATCCCGTTACCATGCAAATTCAGACCCGTGATTTTCCTTCGCAAACAAAAGCTCCAGTCCGATCATCTGATCGCCTCAGCCATTGGTCGGCACATCGAGACTTTACGGTTCAGAAAACCCTGGCTACGCGCACCGCGGTGGTTAACAACACGTCTGCAGACAACACAACCCAGGGGAGACTCGAGCGTAGACTTGCAACATGTCGGCAGTCAATCCAGGCACCTTGCGAGGCACCCCGAACCGCGGGCAGGGCCGCGGTGCCATTCCCTTTGCGAGCGGTTCAGCGGCGTCTGGAATTCCCAGACCGGTTCACGAAACCGCGCAGGGCCCTGCCAGCGAAGCTGGCGTCTCTTCGGTCAGCGCCAGTCGGCAAAAACAGTCCAAGAGAGACGAAGTAAGTTGTGTCGAACTTCCCTGAAGCCTTGTTTTCTCTCTGCCGTTTCTTCCTTGAGCCCAACAAGAGTCGCCCGAACATTGATCAAAGCTAATGAGCGCATGTACAGGCAATTCGTCGAAAGATGGAGAACGATTTGTCCAAGAAGAAACACCTCACGAGCCGCGCCCGGCAGTCACGTAAAGCACCGCCGGGAACCGTCCTGGCCTTGAAGCCAAGCCAGGCGCTACAGATCAAGCCCTCAACTACTGTTGCCGAAGCAGCACAACTCATGGCTGCTAAGCGCGAGGACTGCGTGTTGGTCACCGATGATGACGATCGCATTGCCGGCATTTTTACGGCCAAGGATCTTGCGTTCCGTGTGGTTGGTGCCGGCCTGAAGTCAAACAACGTCACAATCGCCGAGATCATGACCAAGAACCCGCTGTGCGCTAGGACCGACACGAGCGCTACGGATGCCCTTGACTTGATGGTCCGCAAGGGCTTCCGCCACTTGCCTGTCATGGACGAGAATCAGGACATCTCGGGTGTCCTCGACATCACAAAGTGCTTCTACGATGCCATGGAAAAGTTGGAGCGTGCTTATGCCTCTTCCCGACGCCTCTATGATGCCCTCGAGGGTGTACAGTCCGAACTCGGCACTAGCCAGCCGCAGCAGATCATTCAGTACGTCGAGGCTTTGCGGTCCAAGATGTCTGGGCCGACTCTGGAGAGCGTACTGAACGGCATGCCCCCGACGACGGTGAGCGTCCGGACGTCGGTCAAGGAGGCGGCCCAGTTGATGAAAGAGAACCACACCACGGCGGTGTTGGTTCAGGATCAGGGTGCCATTACTGGCATCTTCACGAGCAAAGATGTCGTCCTTCGTGTCATCGCCCCGGGTTTGGATCCTGCCACCTGCAGTGTCGTGCGCGTGATGACTCCTCACCCCGACTTTGCGCCCATGGACATGAGCATCCAGGCTGCTCTGCGGAAGATGCACGGTAAGTGGCAACATCCGCATGGAATCCCAGCCCGCACTAACATTCCCAGATGGTCACTACCTGAATCTCCCGGTCATGAACGATGGAGGCGAAATTGTCGGCATGGTTGACGTGCTGAAGCTTACATATGCCACGCTCGAGCAAATAAACAGCATGGGCAGCACTGACAGCGAAGGGCCGGCATGGAACAAGTTCTGGCTTTCTCTCGACCACGAGACCGAGTCGATGGTGTCTGGCGAAGGTTCACACCACCACACGAATCAGGGATCTCGGTCACTCTTGTCTCCGGACTTGACCCGCAGTGAGCGCCTCGTCACTGACAGCGTGGCACCTGGCGACTCGGCCAGCCACGCGGGCGTCGAGTCACCACACCACAGCGCCGTCGGCGTCTCCCCCGAGCTTCCGCCGAGCGAAGTTCCTTTTCCGTTCAAATTCAAGGCCCCCAGTGGCCGTGTCCACCGTCTGCAGGTTACTGCCGCACACGGAATGGCCGAGTTTGTTGCCAACGTCACAGCCAAGCTTGGATCCGAGGTGGAGGCCATCGGCGGTGCCCCAGTCGTAGAGGAGGGCAAACTGTCTGGTGGATATGCACTAAGCTACCTGGATGATGAGGGCGATTCCGTGTCGATTACAACAGATCAGGACCTTTTGGAGGCCATCATCATGGCTCGCCACGGTCGCCGCGAAAAGGTCGACCTCTTCGTGCATGATCCCAAGGAGCCTCCCGTCGCGCCTAGCCCCCCGCCTGCGCCAACCGCTGCTCCCGAACCCGTGGTGCTGCCGACTCCTCCCGCCTCGTCTGTTGTGCGTGAGCGCCGGAAGGCGCTTGACGATGGCGAGGAAGAAGAAGATGGCGATGAATCCGGAGATGATGAGACACCTGTCCGCCGCAGCAGACACCTGCGCACGCGCACGGCGCAACAGCCTGAGCAGGTCATTGCTGGCGTTCCTAACGAGCTTCTCCTCCCCGGGGCCATTGTCACTCTTGCCGTGGTCATTGTTGGCGTCTTTGCCATCTCGAGGATGTCTAGCCGCTAAATTCACCTCGGTCACCCTGAGTGGTGGGCATTTAGGGAGGCAAGGCGCTCACACAGTCTGCACACCGGCCTTTAATGATTCGCTACGCAACGTCGTTTGGCTGTAGATTTTCTGTATCGAGTTCTCCCATGGCCTAGCGTGCCTGCTTGTTATATACCTAGACAGCCTAATACACATTATTCCCTGCAGTTTTCTCGCGTTCCCTTTCAACCAATTGGTGCGCAATCTTGAATTTTTTTCCCAACGTCCAGGTTAGCGGTCATTCGAATTGTTTGGTTGATGAATTACGTGAGGGTTGATTACCTGGCAGTGACAGCCTGACAGGTCGTCACGACTCACAGCCTCACGGGTCCTTGCCTCGAATCCTCGATGGTGGTCCGGGCGCCAAGACAGCCATGCCGCACAGACCACTTCAATTGATCCCAAGAAAAGCTGATCGCTTCTCCAAATCAACCTCTTGTCTAGAAATGAATCTAGCAGCAACATTTCCGCCATGATTATACGGAATTTCGGCGTACGGCACGGTAAAGCTGCTCGATGTCACCCAGGCCCTTTCCCGTCAGCTAATTGAGCTCAATCTAGGCCGTAGGACATTAGCAGCCCCAATATCGCGGTCATGTCTTCGGACACTTTCGAATAGCACCACGACAACGACAACAACAACAACGGTTGCCGAGCCGCCCGCGCCGCCTGGGAGGTTCTCGAACCCCGCCGCTCTTTGGAAGGCGGCCACAGACGCAGCACGCAAGGCCCAACTTGCCGACATTCCCGTCAACTACCGCGAATATGTACACCAGCGCGAGTATACAAAATCGGTCGGCTCCATTGTCAAGAAGAGATACCATCCTGATTACGCGATCGACAACCCGCCGCATGACGCCACGCTTGAGATGCTGATGGCCGCCCAGGTGCACATGGGCCACCACGTCTCGCGGTGGAACCCGGCCAACTCGAGATACATCTACGGTGTGCGCGCCGGAATCCATATTATCAGTCTCGAGACGACAGCCGCCCATCTGCGTCGCGCCGCTCGCGTCGTTGAGGAAGTAGCCTACCGCGGCGGCCTGATTCTCTTTGTCGGCACGCGCCGGGGACACATGCCGATTGTGGTGCGTGCGGCGGAGCTGGCCAAGGCGTGCCATTTGTACCACAAGTGGACGCCTGGCTCTATCACCAACAGAGATGTGATTCTGGCGTCGGGCCAGTTGCAAATTGTGGACCCCAAGGATAAGCCCTGGAGTGGGTTCGACGAGCACCTGCGGGATCGCCGGCCTGTGGTGCCCGACTTGGTGGTCTGCTTGAATCCTATAGAGAACTACACCATGCTGCACGAGTGCGCATTGGAGAACATTCCCACCATTGGCGTCATTGACACCGACGCTGACCCAACATGGGTGACCTATCAAATCCCGGCCAACGATGACAGGTGAGGACCGGCCAACCACAGGGTATTGAGTTGTAGGTGTAATAGCTGACAGAACATCACAGTTTGCGGTCTGTCACACTTATTGCTGGCGTCCTCGGTAGGGCGGGAGAGCGTGGGCAGAAGCGGAGGCTAGCTGCTGCTGAGGACGGCGTGGTTACCTGGCAAACCCCTGCCGAAATCGACAAGTACATCACTGTGAACGCACGGATAAAGGCTATGGAATCGATGGCTAAGCTAGAAGAGGCCAAGGCCACCGGGACGTTGAGAAAGACCCTAACCCGCGAGGAGCTTATGACGGATGACCAGCTTCTGGACGATATCTCAGAGCCTCTGCCGGTTCCGGACAGGGACGAGTTGTGAGAATCATATTCATACTCGGGAACTGTATCATATTGCTAGAGAACATTGTTGTTGTATGAATACAGATACGAGTGAGAGTCTCTGTTTTCTTCCAGGGGATGAAAATATCCTCCTAGTTACATACGCAAACGGAAATTTTTAGTGACCCCTTTTCCCTTGGCTTACTAAGCTCTGGCTTGTGCACTCAAAATCCGGGACGGCGGTTTCCCCTCACCACGCACAAATCATCACCAAGAACATTTCAGCACAGCGCCGGGTTGCCATCACGTCACCGTGCCCTGTTCGCCGCGCGGCCCGCCACAGCTCGCATTCCTGTAATTGGTGCACCGTACCGCTGGGTACTGCTGCCAGGCACAACGACTGGGTGCCTGAATCGTGCAGCCTGTTGTGTTCGGCCCTTGTCCCCGGATTTGTGTCCCCGGGCCGCCCTTTCCGCAGCGAGACTTCGGAAGCAGTCCAGCTGCCGTTTTCTTGACTCCCGACGTAGTTGAGGTACGCATCCCGGTCTATTGCCCCTTATTATTCCCATACATATCCAGATCAGGGTCCCCAACCCCTACCCTCCCCTAAGTGTAGAATGTCTGATCTACAAGCTAAAATTGTCCACCATTTTTCCACTGCCGATGACTAACCTGGAATAGTCTCCCAGGGCCCTTCGGTTCGGCAGGCTGCTGCTGCGTTCCGGCTTTGGCGTGCACTGTGTAACGTAACGAGTTGGCCGTAGATCGCCGGCCACGGGCTTATACCCGCCAAGATGCCAGCCATCCTGGACGACCCGGCCGCTCCAACCATTTACCGTGTCTCGGGAGACCCCCCGTATCCGGATCCCGCCAACCCGTCGTTACCAGCAACCATTGTGCCCCGCCATGTAACGCTCCGCGACCGTCAAACGGTAGCTACCGTTGTGCCGTTTGCATCCCGCCACCAGGTACCTGAGTCACTGCTCCGCTATCTCAGCGACCAGTTCAGCAAGGAAATCGAGGGCGGTGATACGTACCCGATGCTGGAGCCAATGCCCTATGACAAGTTCGCATCGTACTGGTTCCAGAACTTTGCCGGCATCATGCTTCTCGGCCATCTGGAGGGCGCTGCTGACGTATTTGAGGGCAAGGACTGGTCAAAGGAATGCCTGGGAACTTTCTACATCAAACCAAACTACCCAGGCCGCAGCAGCCACATCTGCAACGCAGGTTTTATCGTCACCGATGCCTCTCGCAACCGCGGTGTCGGCCGACTGATGGGCGAGACTTACCTGGAGTGGGCGCCCAAGTTGGGATACAAGTACTCCGTTTTCAATCTTGTCTACGAAACAAATGTTGCGTCGTGCAAGATTTGGGACGCATTGGGCTTCAAGCGCATCGGGCGGGTCAAGGGGGCCGGGAACCTTAAGAGTTACCCGGACCGGTTGGTGGACGCCATCATTTACGGGCGCGATCTGGGCGACGCGGGCGGCAGCGCGGGCAATGAGGAACTTGTGAGTGAAGAGCGTTTCGACAAGATCAAGTTCTACCTCAAATACGGCCGATATCCCAACGGCGCTGACCGGGCCGAGAAAAGCAGGCTTCGTAGCGCCGCAACACACTACAAGCTCCTGGAGGGCGACATTCTCATGCTCAAGGACAAGGAGGTCATTTCGGATCCCCAGCGCCAGTACGAGATCGCCAGGGGGGTGCACAACCAGGCGCACGCGGGCATCAACAAGACCACGGCCACCATTGCCGAGCGCTACCATTGGAGCCGTATCAAGGAGACCGTCTCGGATGTAATTAGGAACTGTACTGAATGCAAAGACGCGGGGAAAGCTTCTTCGACCCAGAGCCAGCAGCCCTCGCCTGGGATCTCTGCCAATGGCCTCAAGCGCCCTAATCTGAATGCTGCCTCTGGTACCTCCACTTCCAAGCGCTCGTCTCCTTGCCCCTCGGCTACTGGGCCTGTCGCAGACGTGACCACAGCGGCCGGACAGCCCGCGTTGCCGATGCCTGCATCGCCAGACCCAACCCAACTCGCTCCCTTCACCGTGCCATCCCACCACCAGTTCACCGATCCTAGCGCCATCTCCATCCTTCCGCCGGCTCACCCCGGAGCTGATACCACGATAACAGGGCACGTCGCCATGTCTCATGGCGCACACGATCCGATGCTACCAGGGGAATCCCACACCTCACACCAGCCACGACCTCATTCCCATCAGCACCTCCACGCGCCAACCCCTTCAACACAAGTGACATTACCCGCCCTTTCTCCGGAACCGCATACAGTTTCCGTCCCGGTCTACCAGCCCATCGACCCACAAATCATGAGCCAGCCGTCCTCAAGTAGCGATCCACCGCTTCATTCTGCTTTCCGCCACGCCCTCCACGAGCACCATTACTCCTACGACCAACCCTCATCTCCATTGCCCCCGCCCCACCATGCACACCATGCACACCACACACACACACACTCCCACGAGCCGGACGCAGACGCAGATACCTTTCAGGCCTTGCTAAACGCCAGCGAGGACAACAATGGAGAAGAAGAAGACGAAGATGGCGATGTTGTCGTCGGCGGCGTGGTCGTGGACATGGACATGGGGGGCGCTCCCTCATCGGCCGCGGGTAATACCGCTCACCGCCCTCATCATCATACCCACCATCAACTTCTACACGGCCACCAACACCATCATCCTCACTCACACTTTACTACTACTACTCGTGCACATGATACTGATCGGACGAGGGAAGAGGAGGACGAGGCAGAGCGGGAGGCTGAGCGGGCGGCAGTCGATCGGGACATGGAGATGCTGATTGGGTCGCAAGACGACGACGACGACGACGACGACGACGACGACGACAATGACGAACCTGGGCGTCACACCCGTGCTGCAAGGCAAGGATCAACTTCTGGAAGAACCTATTCAGGCGCCATGGATGTGGATGCTGTTGGAAAGGTTGATGGTGGTGATCATGGTGGTGGTGGGAAGATGGATTTGAGCCGGTTATTGTCAGAAGGGAGTGACGATGGGGTAAGGGATGGGCCGGGTGGATAATGATGCTGATAATTTAGCGCTGTGAATGAATGAATGAATGAAAGTTCCTGAAAGCTGCTTGGGATGCACTAAGTGTTGCATCTAAACTTGGGGGTGTTCAATTATCTGCTGGCCGAGTCATCACCATGGGAGAGAAATGGAGATTTAACGGTTCTGCATTTGCACCTATAACCGGCTTAGGTATCGATTGCTTTGGCCATCTACCCACATGCAGTTGTCCAATATGGACTGTATTATTTGCCAAATGGTGATCCGCCTCTTCACCGCCTAGGCATGCCCCGACCCCGTCCACGAAGCGCCCGCTGCGCAGCTCCAGGAGGAAGGGGCTTGCCGGGAGCTTGGGGTGCCGCGCTCTCCTCGTTGCGAATCGTTTCGTCAACCCCGAGGATGAGGCAGGCGGCCTCGGTCGCCGCCTGAATGGCATTGACCTTAACCAGGGCTGGCTCCCACACGAAGCGCGCCATCATGTCGGCGACGCCCTCGTTCTTAAAATCAACGCCAGCCCAGGTGTTGCCCCTCCTGTGCTCGACGCGAAGCTGGTTGAGAATGTCAGTCGCGTCGAAGCCGGCATTGTCACACAGCTGACGGGGAATGATTTCAAGCGCCTTGGCGAAGCTCTTGATAATGGCCTGTTGCTTGTTCCGGACATCCTGGTCGGCGTAACGATGCAGGTATGCCGACAGCTCCATCTCAGTAGCGCCGCCGCCGCCGACGATCGTCTTGTTCCGGATGGCGCGCTTGACGATCATGATGGCGTCGTGCAGCGACCGCTCGACCTCGGCGATGAATTGCTCGGCTCCACCGCGCAGCACCAGCGTGCACGTCTTGGCCTCCGGGCAGTCCTCGAAAAAGTTGAAGCGCTCACCGCCAATCTGCCGCTCCTCAAAGCTCCCGCACGTGCCCAGGTGCTCCGGGCGGATGTCGGAGCACGTGCTCTGGATGGTGGCGCCAGTGGCTTGGACCACGCGCTCCATGTCATCTCCGGACACGCGGCCGGCGCAAAAGATGTCACGGTCTGCAAAGTACTGCGTCGCAAGATCGCCGATAGGCAGCTTGGACAGCACCACCTTGGCGCCGGTCTTGTATACCGCCTCCAGCTTCTTGTAAATGATCTGCCACTCGGCGTCGACGATGGCCTGGTACTCGGACACCTGCTCAACACGGACCTCGGCGTTGTCCTTCTCAGCCTTGAGCTCGAGCTCGACGTTGAGGCACACAATCTTGGGCTTCTTGAACGACTTGGGCTGCTGCTCGAAACCGGCATATGAAAAGGTCTTTTTGAAGGCCACGCCGTTGACAAAGAGCGAGTCTGTCAGGGAGCCGCCGGGGATCTTCTTGATACCTATTAACTTTTCGTTGAGGTCTTCTTGGTCCAAAGACAGAACAGCGTCGACAACCACTGCCTACTGTCAGCTATCGCCGTTCGTCTCTCCGTCCAACAGCAGGAACTCACTCTTTGTAAAGAAGTCGGTGTTGCGCTTGATAAGTTTGCTCGTCATGGCGGTCGCTGCGAGCTTGCTCAGGGTATCCATCCTATTTGCCTCATTTGTGCTGACCTGAATCTCCTTAATCTTGTTCACTGCCAGCGTTGACGCTCTCCTCAACCCCTTGATAATGATCTGAGAGCTGACACCCTGCTCTACGTGCTCCTTGACCTCCTTCAAAATCTCGCCGGCTAGCACAACGACCGATGTCGTGCCATCTCCAACCTCGGCATCTTGTGATCGGGCGATGTCGACGAGAATCCGGGCGGCAGGGTGAACAATATCCAGAAGCTTTTCAAGGAGTCAGAACGAGCCCAAACACCGAGCGTGTTTCATGCGCACCTTCATGACGGTAGCTCCATCATTTGTAATGGTCTGCTTGCCATTGGCATCCACCATTAACAGGTCGCCTCCATAGGGGCCCAATGTGGACTTTATCGTCGCCTGCACGGCGAGACAGGCGTTGATATTAGAAATGATCTGGCCCTTGCCCTGCGAGGTGTCGGTCCCTGGAGGATATCGAGTCAGTGGGGGCCAGCGTATGACCAGTTAAGGTCAAGGAGGGGTTCCTGACCTTCTTTCAGGACGATAATGGTCGGTGTTTGGCCGCCAAAAGACATCTTGCGGCCGGACGCAGAGTGTCAAGGTTAATACGAAGTTGCAGCGAAGCTTTATGTGTAGTTGCAGCGGTAATGGCGAGTATGTTCTGGCGTGGCAGTCGATCTTGCGATATGGGCTGTCCTCGTTCTTTGGCGGGCTCTAAAAAAATATCGACGTCCCTTGCCTGCTTGGGAAGCCATATGGGAGGCTGCAGCTTGAGCAGGAGCACGGGCCAACAAACGAAGAACTGCGCCAAGAAGTCACCTGATGACCTTGCTAACTTTACTTCAACTACACGGTTCCTTACCTTACATAGGTACCTTACTGTCTCACTCTCAGGTTAGATCAGTATTCGTACCTACCTACATATATCTGACTTCCAATGCTGACTTAAGCCTCCTACTATCCTTACGAGAGTAGCATTTGGCAGCCGACTACAGCTTGAAGACTTCCAGCTACATAAGGTATCTTGGTACGGGTATGTAAGCAAACACAACAAAGAAAAGACCGGTAGGGGAACAGGATCATGGAGAGCGCCTACGACTTGAGACAGCTTGGCAGCCAGGAAATCACGGTTGTCATGTTGGCACATGGTGCTCTGAAGGACAAGAAAGGCAAGGCCGCATCACAGGCTTCACAGCCGAGCGATGACTTTCCAACCTCTCTACCTAAGGTAACTGGCTTGACTGAAAACATGACAGCAGGGAAGGTAAGCTCTCTGCTTCCATTCCCATGTACCAGTGACCCTGGGGCCTGGTGCTTGAATTGCCTTTGCAGTTTTGCTAATTTCGCTGCCTCGCCACTAGAGAAAGATTGCTGGATACCTAGACATAGCAACGACTCCAACTGGGAGGACGGTCCGAATCATAAGGAGAGTCATGCCAATAATCACGGACTTCAATTCATGACCTGTCTTCCCTTAACATAGAGGCAGAGTCCTCAAGTCTGATCGCCGGCCATACACGAGCGTCTCTTCAAGTTGAGGTCTTAGAACTCTTCCATCGCAACGACCTTTATCAAGCCGTCTCAAACGTTTTCCCAGCCCCCTACGGTAATGGCCTTCCCTTTTTTTTTTTTTTTTTTTTTTTTT
>NW_027041833.1:346196-395667 GCF_033297395.1 Canariomyces notabilis | reverse complement strand
CACGGGCTGAGACTGTCCAGCGCTCTCAAAGACGCCTTCACGAGGCGTGTTCGGGCGCAAATGATCTACTCTGTGTTTCCAAAAAGTTGTCATCTTGTCTTAACGCAAGGTTCTAGCCCTACCTACATGGGCAGGTAGGGTCCTGCTTGGACTCCGTTGAGGGTGCACGACTTACATGCCACCCCCACCAGACCTCTCTCCGTTAGCTTTTGGTAACCCAATATTCTGTCTCCCTCTTCGACATATCTCAAGTCTACCTACTTAGCTTAAGCACGTCGTTGGCAGCTGACCAAGGCTTTCAACTGTGTGTGGTGTGGATCACGCTCTCGGACTACATGTAACAGGCTTTCAGTTGCCAGCCTTCTCGCTCAGGTTCCCCCATTCACTACGCTTCTCTTGATCTCTTACATTACCGTCTATATAATCCACCAGCCTTGTTCCTTGATGGCAGTTTTCCTTGTGAGTCGTGCACAGCTGCTCGAAACTTCTTGGTGTTTTCTGCTCCTATCAATCAACACAATTCAAGGACAAGGTACGTACCTTGGCTTCATTACAGGTACCTCTTTCCAGGTTTGAACCATCCTTGTTCATCTCCATCACCACATATGATTACCAGCCTCGCTGCTTCCAGATTGGGCTTCCTTTGCCACGTGCCTGCCAGCTGTTTTAATCTTCCGGCTGGCTTCCACTTCTTCGTTCAGACAACTCGTTCCTTCCCTGCCATTACCTCTTTCCGCCGTTCTTTCCTGTTTACCTCTTCTCACCGTTCTTCCCTGCCATTACCTCAACTTTTCAACCGCTCTCCTCTCCCATCACCACATGCAATCGCCAGTCCGATTGTCTGCCAACAGCCTGACGTTAGACATTCCGTGACGGTCAAATACCTATTCTCACGACTGTATTCCTCGTCTTTCAACCTCGTCGCTGCCCTATCCCACTGGTGTTCTCCGGCGACTTCTTTCCCTTCATTGAACGACTACCTTGGTCGGTGCGCCATTTCTTTCGCGGGGTATCTCCAGTTGTTTTGTTTCTGACTACCCGTATAATTCAACTTTCATTCCCCTTCAATTGCCTCTGCTTTGTCGGGTCTTTGATGATTGCTTACTGACTAACCTTGCTGCTCCAGTGATCAGTCTGTCTAGCGCCTTATTCGGCTGTTCTGTCAGTCGGTTGAGTTGTTCTGGCAATTCTTGACGTCAACTTCTCGGTTTTCAGAGATAACGTGTTAAGAGTCGCGGTCTAAGAGACGGTCACATCAACTACATGCTTTTCTCTGCTACCTTCCCAAAGGCCGCTCGCGACTTGGCCAAGACCCATCTGGCCGAGACCCACGTCCGATTGCGTGTTGGTCGTGCTGGCAGCACGCACGAGAACATCAAACAAACCATCATCTATGTCGATCCATCCAGGAAGAAGGAGACAAGTTAGCACAAAGCGAGTAAGCTATCAATCCTGTCACCCCCCGATCATTATGGTCGCTTGCCCATCATGTTGTTAACATTGCTGTTACTATAGACTTCTTTGTGTTCTGTCTGATTGTTTTGTCTGATACCTAGGGCTACTTGTATCTACTGTCAAAGATCAAGCTTGTTTCCGCGATAATCATTGTCCGCGACGGGATTGGGTCCGACATAGCCAGGCAGGTAAGATGCGCACCCACATCTCCGCACAATGGAGGCGGCCTTCTCTTCGTCTCTTCTTGGTCTTTGCTTACGCCCTGGTCGAAAGGTCATCGGCGGCATCACTCAATTTAGTTGGGACGTTACTAAGCATGGCTTGGTTCACGTCTTCGCCTCTTCCCAGCTTGGTAACGCTCCCCACCGAGCTTGGCCTTTACGTCACCGAATTGGTTGGTGAACCGGAACTGGCGGCGCTTTCTCGGGTCAACCGTCGGCTTGGCCAGTTTGCCAATTGCGTTCTTTGGAACAGAGTTATCAAAGACCCAGTGAGGTGCCAAGAAGTTCTCCTTTGGGCCGTCGAAGTCGGCCAGCATACCGTGTTACACTTTATGCTAGAGAGGGGTGTCGACCCCAACTTCTATTATCTCTCGTCCCTACTCAGGAGTAGGCTGCAGGATGTCTTTGCTGCTCAGGGCGGGCGGCGCGGTACGACTCCACCGCGGGACGACATTCACCTTCAAGCCGAACAATTCAGGGAGACCTTGTGCAGAGATAGGTCCGCGAGAACCCAGGCACAATATTTCCAGTTGAAACAACGTCCGTCCAGCAATACGTTGGTCCAGGACCTGCACTGGCACATTACGGAGCGGCACCCCCAGTGGCAATACCGGGCTGCGGAGCTGAAATTCGCAGTCAGTGGCAGTCTTGATAATGTGGACGGCCTGGAATACTACACCTGGGCCCCGATCCACATTGCCGTCCTGCGTGGAGACACCCACGCAGTGCGGCTCCTCCTCAGTCATGGGGTTGACATAGAGGCACAGTCTTCCGGTGCGTGTGATTGCGCTGCCCCAGCTCTTGATGGCATTGACGACACAACCAACAACATGTCGCCTCGCCGATTCAGGTCGATCTGGACACCTTTGCATCTGGCCATGTGCTCCGGAGACAAGACCATGGCGGATCTCCTCATCTGCAACGGTGCGTCTCGCTGGGTTGGCAGTCTTGTGCGATACCCTCGCCCCTTAGCCGGCTCGCGGAATCGTGTTCGCCCAACAATCACGAGTCTCCAGAATGCCGCTTGGCTCGGATCGGTTGAAATGTGCGAGCTTCTTGTGAACTCACCCCATGGCAAATTCCTGAATTACGCCAACCGCCGACGGTATACTGCCCTCCACTACGCCGCCCTCGGCGGTCATATTCGAACCGTTGGCAAATGGCTTCTCGAGCACGGAGCGGATTTCCCCGACGAAGGCGAGGCGGATCCTCAGGGGCTTCCACAGCGCTTTCTTAACGACCCGCTGAGACTTCTCGTCATGAAGCATGAATACGCCGACGCATTGTGGCTGCTCAACTTCTGCCACCTGCATTTATCATCTTGGAGCACCTCATCGCTGGCAATCTTGTATTGCCGAGTTCTCGCCGCTCTTTGTCACCTGAAGTTACCCGTTACGTATAGGACGTTGACGCTTCGCGAGAGACAGGATAGTCTCTGCAATACGACCCCGACCGATATCAAGGCGAGAGATGATAGACTTATCGAAAACATGATGGATTGGACGATCGAGAGACTCGTCCTTGCTAGAAGACTCGTGAAGCTGGGCGCAGATCCTTCACTCCGACAATTGACCACCCGGTATAGAATGCCAGTGGTCTCCAATGTGGTTCAAGATTACATGTGGCTCACACCAATTGAGATTGCGAAGCGTTGCGAATTCACCGCAATGGCCAATCTCCTTGAGAACAACGTCGTCGGTGACATCGATACCAAAAATTGGGATCGCTGGGAATTCGAAGCCCTGTGGATCAAACCTGAAGACGTGGAGAACTATTTCTTGGGCTTGGACGACGACATGCCCGGTGAAAGTGATGATGGCGAGGAGGAAAGGGCAGCATCTCCTGAGCTATGAGCTTGAATGTCGCTCCCAGGACTCCCGGGCCAATGAACATTGAAACAACTGCCTATGTAGAATATTCCATTGCCGAGCACAGGCCGTGAGCACACCAATTTGGTGCCAATACTTTCAGAACAACCTGAATGTAGGAGAAAGAACAAGAGTATAGCCAGCTCGGTCCCGGAGTTACTGCAATATTGTGACAAAGCGTTAAGGGAGAATAGCTGGGCCAAACATTCCACCAGTACGAAGCACGGTTTGTACAGTATTTTGGCTGGTCGTGATTCAATAAGGGTATGGGGCAAGACAGGAATGGCGGGAACTAGGCCAGTGATAGGATCAAGGAGGTTGTTGTGAGGTTGGATCAAATGTGCCGGCACCTGCATTCCAGCTTGTTCGATCCCTACCCACGGAGTCATGGGCTCTCTTTGACATCGGTGTAGCTCGTGCTTCGGTCATTCCTCGGAGAGCAAATGGGGCTTACCCCGAATGGCGAGGTCCGGCAACTGGATAAGAAATGCCACTTCCTTTACAACAAGTGCTCTGGATTGGCGACTATGGCTCTAATGAACCCCCATGGGGCCGAAGGACTTCCCCCAAGCCGTTTCCGTTTCCGTGGATGCCGATTTCCATGCAAAAGCCAGATCATGACCTCATAACTGCAGATCATCGAACCACGTCTAAACCCAAAGCCACCAACACAGAACGCCAAAGCAAGAAGATAGAAAGCCGCTTAAGCGGTCTTGGGGCCCTGTGTAGGGGTCACCTTCTTGCCGTCCTTGTTGTAGCGGACGCGCGGCGGAGGAGCACGGTTGCGGCGGCCCTCGCGGGATCGGACACTATTTGCGTCTCTGTCAGCAAGCCGCTCCTGGAATCTGGGGAGCGGGACAACTAAAATGGCGGAGGTTCGACCAAGGATCTTCTCAGCCGCCCACGTCGCCGAGGTGGCGCGCGTGGTTGTCCCCGCCATGCGGACAAACGTACCGGACGATCTTGCCGTGGATAGCGCAAGAGACGCAGTACTGCAGCTTGAGGTACATCTTGGGAACCGTGTACTCGGCGAACACAGAGGCGTCCGAGATATCACCTGAAGGACGTTCACTCGTTAGCGAGACTGAAGTATAATGAAGAGTCGAGCATTGCCAGAGCAATTGGGATCGTTGTGGCCGTCTGAATCGTCAATGTACGTACGGATGGCTGCAGACTCGACCATGTTGCGGATGGTGAACCGCTTGATAGCCTTGTCCTTCGGGGTGCATCGTGAGCAGTTGGAGCACCGGATGGGCTTGACGTGGCCGCGGCCTGCGAGTTCTCAAGTCAGCGGGTTTCAGGCAATCTTGATGAGGAATAGGATGATTGATATCCTACCCTTCTTGTTGCGGCCGTTATTCTTTCTCTTCTTGACCATTTTGTCGGTGTCTTGAGTACTGATTCTCAAGAGTTGTCGCTTGGAAGGGCGAGGAGGTTGAGAAATTCAACGCGGTCTGGAAATGCTGGAGTGGTGAATGTGATGCCCCACAATTCCCCACCCGGCCACTTAGGTTCCGTGCAAAATGCTTCTCGCCCGCGCCAGGGCAACTGCTGTGAGAAACCCTAACTGGAACAACCCACCAGTCAGCTGACCCGCACCCTAAGGTGGGGCAATTCCCAAAAGTTCAAGTGCGCAAGCTGCAACTTCAAATTCCTCCTCTTACCTGACCAAGCGCATCTTCACAACATCTACAGATTGCTGAGGAAGACATTGTGTCTAGGTACGTCTGCGCGATGTTGCGAGCCGCTGCGCTTCTTTTCCTCCCTTTTCCTTAGCCGCCTCATGATACCCAATCTTGTCATTCCCGAACTCGCCCGCAGCGACTTGGAACTTTTCGCGAGCGAAAATGTCCAAGCCGCCAAGGTCCAGTTCAACGATCCGTTGCCGTGGCTGCCCTGAGGTGTCTCTCTTTTGCGTCTAACATTTCCTCACCACTTCTCAGCAGGCAATCATGCAGATCTTCGTGAAGACCCTAACGGGCAAGACTATCACCCTTGAGGTGGAGTCGAGCGACACCATCGACAATGTCAAGTCCAAGATCCAGGACAAGGAGGGCATTCCCCCGGACCAGCAGCGCCTGATCTTTGCCGGCAAGCAACTCGAGGACGGCCGGACTCTCTCCGACTACAACATCCAGAAGGAGAGCACCCTCCATCTTGTGCTCCGTCTGCGTGGCGGTGCCAAGAAGAGGAAAAAGAAGGTCTACACGACCCCCAAGAAGATCAAGCACAAGCGCAAAAAGACCAAGTTGGCTGTACTTAAGTATTACAAGGTCGACAGCGATGGCAAGATCGAGCGTCTCCGCCGCGAGTGCCCCAACGAAACTGTGAGTTATCTGTACCTGGTTTTTCGCGAATCATGGCATCGAGCCAGACTGACTGTGTCTTCCCAGTGCGGTGCTGGTGTCTTCATGGCTGCTATGCAAGATCGCCAGTACTGCGGTCGCTGCCACTTGACCTACGTCTTTGAGAAGAGCGCCTAAACGGCAGGCCGCCTGGACGGACACCCACGGCAACGGGAACGGGAACGGAATTGCAATGAGCTTGGAACGAGCGACGATGTCCACGTCGACGTCGATATACCTTGAAAGTGGACATACTTCGGCTGACCAGCAAGGAAATGCAATTTGGGTGATGATCACTGGAACTGGCACCATCTCGGCCAGCGGTTTGGCATCACAGACCCAACTGCCTTGATAGGAAGAGCGGCTAGCTACCTAGTTAATACAGTCCAGTTCCCGTCCCGCGCTAATTGTTGGGGAACCCTTCCCTCAAATTGTCATACTTGGTGTACGGGTACGTGATGCAGTTTTCCCTCCATTCGAGAGCGCGCGGACCACCCAGGACCTCGACCACGTTGCCAATGAGACTTTGCGGTCCCTCCTTGTCTGCGCTGCTCTCCCACCACATGCCGCCTCCGAGGCCGCGCCGCTTGATGTAATCCGCCTTTCTCCTCGCCATCTCAACATTATCATAGCTCACCAGTACTTTGCGAGCAGGTTGGTAACAATAACTGCCCCCCGCGTCCTCATCAATTCTCTCCTCGGCGCCCTCCAGTGGTAGCTTCTTGTAGTCGTGCACACCATTCTCCCACGTACCCTCACCAACCCCGCTGTAGGGCTTGCCCAAACCTTCGGTGCCCTCGAAGGCGCGGCCGTACAGCGGCATGCCCAGCACGATCTTGGCGGGGTCCACGCCCCGCGACACGTAGTGCGTCACGGCGGCGTCGGTGCAGAAGGGCGTGCACGCCGCGTTGGACGCGCATCGGAAGAGGTTCGCCTGGTGGCCGGCCACGACGTCCCACGACCCGGCGTAGTCGTAGGCCATCAGGTTCCAGAAGTCCAGGTACCGGTCCATGCCGGGTATGTCGAGCTTCTCGTAGTTTTGGGCGCCGGCGGGGCAGGCCACCGTCAACTCGAAGTGCGGCGGGCAGGAGCCGTTGACCCTCGCCGCGTACCGGTCCAGTTCGGCCCGGGTCTCGCAGAGCAGCGAGACGAAGTCGGCTGCTTCCTGCGGCGTTTGCGGGTATTCCCAGTCGATGTCTAGACCGTCGAAGCCCAGGCGAGAAAGCTGGCGGACGGGGAAGTGGTGGTTAGTACGCTGGGAATAAGGTGGGGGAGAGCGAAATGCTGGGAGACGAACCAACTCGACGGCGGACGAGGCGAATGTGCTTCGTCCTGCCGGGGTGGAAGCAGGCTGCTTGAAGTTGCTGCTGTAGGTCCAACCGCCGATGGAGAGCAGCACCTTGAGGTTGCGGTTGCGCTTCTTGAGCAGGTTGAGCTGCTTCAGGCAGCCGTACAGGTTGGTGCCCGAGTCGTTCCAGCTATCCCCCTCCCAGTGGATATCCGTGTCGGCCCACGAGTCGGTCAGGTAGACCTCGCCCGAATCCGGGCGGACGTTGGCAAAGGCATAGAGCACGTGCGTCAGCTTCTCGACCGGCAGATCCTGCGGCCGGTGCTTGCGGGCGTAGATGGCCCAGTTGACGAAGTAGGCGACCGAACGGTAGCCGGTGGTAGGTCCGCCGCCCATGGTATATGTTGTTGCTGGTAGTGGTGTTTGTAGCTGCAGTAGAGCCTTGGTAAGGGAAAGCGGTTGGGATCTGCTGTCTGATGCTGCGAGGATGATGGACAGAAGAGCTGCTACGAGACAACAGAGAAGTATGATGAGACTGTAAGACCTACAAGGTGTGGGCATACAGGAACTTATACATCTATGTAATGCCGTCTTTTCTTAGGTAATTCGTTGGGTTCAATGAAGAATGCTAGCTCAGGAGGGCGCCAATGGAGCTTGCGTGGAGGGGCGAGGTGGGAGCTTCAGAGTGGGCCCATGCTAGTGGAGCTTGAGCCTACGGCGGGGAGTACTGTATGTATGTAAAGTACAAGTATAGTACATACGCCTACTGACGTACTGAAGCCGAGGACACAATCGGGCAGCCCATTAGCAGGCGGTTGGCTGGTTGTAGTCATGTACTGCTAAGTGTATGCATCTTTCATACGGCACCAATGGAAGACAAGTTCGGAGACCAGATGCTCACTCTCATGCAAAGTAGGATTCCAGGTTACATAGGGAGGTATCCGTATTTCCAGTGGCTACTATAGCCAAAGAGGTAATAATTACTGAATGTATGTACAGTACAGTACAACTCGACAGATTTGTGGGGTCTACAATGGATCAACGATAGCGTTATCCGTACTCCGTACATAGCCCGGGCATCCCTTTGACCGTGGATTTGGACCATTTAAGCGAGCCCCATAAAGACTTCCGATCCAGCGAAATTCGGAGTGTGCTGAAAGTCCTGATCTACGCCAAGTTATGGGGATCGGGGTTTCGATTGGCTGCACCCCTTGTCCTCGCTTAAATGGTCCAAATCCACGGTCAAAGGGATAGGTATCTGTGTGTACCTCCCGGGAGTGGCTGAGCTGAGAAGACACCGTGGCGCAGCTCGATATGACGACAAGTTTTGAAGTTTGAAGGTACAGGTGAAATATATGTAGTAAGTACGAAGTATAAATATACCTTATTTCATTAACTTGCTGATGTTTTGAATTTGGACTACTGGTATTTGGCTAACGCGGAATTGTATTCCATGGACAGGGGGATGGGCAACCTTCTACTCAGAACTCAGGAGTCAGTACCTTACATACCTACCCCGTTAGGACTTGTGGAAATAAGATCTGAAGCCATCAAATCTTCAGAGAGATTACATCGATTCGAGACTTGTTTCCGAGCCCCGTTTCCTTCCTCGTTCGACATACATCATGTGCTAATAAATGCCTTGTCTCCTCTTAGGTCAGTATCACCTAAGGAGGCCCTCCACTACTTAGGTTCAACTGGCCTATTGAAGCTTTTCATCGTGTCTTGATTACATTCATAGGTATTGATTATTCTCCAGATCTGGTCTCTTTGCCTGGCTCAGATAAGGTAATCATGGATGTATTGCAGATTGATAGTTCCTCAACTCCTTATGGCGCGAAGCACACAATGCCATTTGATCCATCAAATTCATCACTAACCTCACCTGCAGGCTAGACGGACGCTCTCCCTGAACCTTTCTATCAAATTCATATCCGGATGAGAGTTGGTGTTGTAGTCTATAAAAGGAAATCTCGTTGGACTAACTTTATTGACTGCAGCGATCTATACCTACCTAATTTCCATCAGGCGCTTTCGTTTTCCTCGGCGTCAATCAGACTCCTCCGGGGGCAGATGCGGTTGTGCCTGAGCATTGCAGGAGCACAACATGCCCCTTCCGCTGAAATACTGCCTTCCATAGGCAATGAACAACTGTTGACCTGCTACAATCCTCTTGACGGTGCGGAAGGCAACTATTCTTACCTTGCCCACCTGCTCTGGGTAAGCCACGACATTCGGCGAGCAGTGCGAATTGACAAAGCGTGTCCAGTTGCCGTGCCTCTGAGCGTTAATGACAACACCGCTGATTCCTTCGGCCGGAAAACCCGGGAGCTCGAAAGCGTAGTTGGAGTCGTCAGCCCCTGGGTATGTAGGGGGAAGCAGCTCACCAAGATACTCACCGATCCACTCCCCCTTTTTCAGGACACACCCGGGACGGATAAACACGCCAAAGCCCATATTCTGGGTCTGGCGAATTTCAATCAGCCTATGCATCCGGTCAAACTGCCGCTCATACCTAAATCGCATATAGCAGTTTATTGAGCAATTTGGGCTGGCAGGGTGATGTCCGCAGTAAAGGCAGGCGTATTCGGGCGGTGGAAGGGTCCTAGGCGGCCGGAGAATGTCAAGTATTGCCGGTGATAGATACGGCCTGAATGGGCCGGTCCGATACGTGGGCAGGGACCGATTGGACAATCTAATAGATCTTCTGGCCAAACCCCATTTAGTCTCATCGATCATATAGTCCTGAATCTGTCGAATCTCATCCCCCAGACAGGTCACTCGCGTTTCATTTGCATTGAGAACCCGAAAGACACTCACGGTTGATTCGGAATAAGTCGGCGTCATAGTTATCTCGGGTCGTTGTTTGTTTCTCTTGTTCTGATCTAATCTGTGAGGTCAACATTGCGCAGAACTGATTGTTCTCGGGCAGTCTACATAACTTGGAACTCAAGAGAGGAGTTTCCACTAGTTATTCTCAGGTTGTAACAATCCCCTTGTGGGAATAATATGTAAACCTCCTATGTAGTAGGGCCGGAACTTCGGGGTTGAGAAAGCGCTCTTGGTCCTAGATAACAAAGGGGATAAACGGCTGTAGTCATTTTAGTCACTTGTTCGTGCGGCCGCCATATATAGCACAAATCTCAACTCTTTGTCCTGTTTCGCGTGGTATTCCGGAAGACTGGATCCCGAGGACTGAGAAACCACCGCTAGAACAAGGTCGCAGATTGGTAGGTTACGGTTGTTGGGACACTCAGAGATGGATGTATGTGCTTTGTGGCGTTGCGAACGGTTTATCTTCATCTATCACCAATGACACTCTCTAGCTGCTTGCTCGGCATCTACATGTATTCACTCAGACTCTGTTGACCATGACACAAACGACTCCTGATGGTTGCTTACCCACTCCGCGATCTCCTTGCAAGGCGCAATCCAGAGCTCTTCGTCCATACCGATCCTTTTCACCACATCTTCCAGTACGCTGAATTTCTCCTCGCTTGTCTGCAGAAACGGATGGAACAAGATCGACAAGAATCCCCCAGTCTCCTTGGCTTGGTCGATCCTCCTCATCAACCACTCTTTGAACTCGGCAGGGCTTAGTACATCCTCCTGTTCGCCATGTTCTTTCCTGATGGCGCTGAACTTTTCCATATACCAAAATGCGTCCACCGCCCTCCACTCAAAAGGCAAGACTACCACGCCCTCCTGTCCAATGCCAAACTGCCCCAATGGCGAGACGTAGCTGACCCCGCGCTCTTTGAGCAACCCCCAGGTCCTGTCGTTAATTTTGCCGCCGGGCGGCCTGAACCCGGAATACACAATGCCGGCCTCGGCGGCGGCCCGCCAGCTCTTTGCAAAGCTGTCCCTCTCCTCTTCGGCCGACAGGCCTCCCCACACCTCGTGCTGGTACCCGTGCCAGGCCACTTCGTGTCCGTCCCGTTCCAGCGCTTCCACCGCGCCGGGGTACACGCCCAAGCTCCAGGCCTCGACGAAGTATGTCGCGCGGATCTTGCGCTGCATGCATGTGTCCCGCAGAAGGGCCAGCATCTGCGGTAGCTGCGTGGTGACGGCCGGGTGGGATCCTATCGGCGCGGTCCACGTGCCCTTGTGCACGTCTTGGGCTTCGCCGAGGTTGTCCATTGTAAAGGCCACGGCGGCTTTGTATGAGGCCGGCCAGCGACTGGCCGGGTTTTGTGATGTCATTGATCTGAGGTCTTCGTCGACTATCATCTCGAGGGTGGCCTGAAATTTTGTGCAAGTTCTCAAGCTCTTTGTAAACCGGTTTTAATGGCGCTTGGGAATGATGGAAGAATTTACACTCAAAATGAGAAACGTAGAAAATCATACAGTAAGTCATAGTGAAGATCGCCGTTCCTGTGGATGCAATGGGAGTTGCGGAGGGGGACGGGATGGGTCCAGTGACCCGTGGGCACTACAAGTACTGGTATTCGCCGGTTCGGCAGTTGCGCAACCAGATCGAGAGGGTTTATGATAGTAACACGTTGCTTGCATGTCACATATTGTTACATTATATAGCATTCATATTGTCCACGAGTCCATAGGAAATAGGGTTTGTGTCTTTTTCCCAGTGAAGATTGATAATGATACTGTCTAAGTAGGTAGGTACCTTATGCTTCGCTGATGCGAAGTTCGTGAATCGTTGTCCAGTATGTCTAGATACGGACAATTAGGCGTTATCGGGCTTTGACTCGTTCGTCAGTAACGTGTCTGTGGGCTTCGTAGCCTCGGTATTTGCATGAAGCCGGAAAGTCGCATGCTCCTTCCCTGGTTTCACAGACGGCCCGTCGCCTTCTCTGTCATGAGCATCAGTCCGATGCTGCCGAGCAAGAAAAGTTCCAGCGATTTTCTTGCCGAGGCTTTTGCTGAGGCGCCGTACAACGCTTGTCTGGAACTCCTCCGAGTCTACATGATGCGGAATGCCCATTTCATCAAATGTTCTAGGGCACCGTCGAAGAGGAGGCATCTCTGATTCCATGTTAGATGATTTTTTTGACCCGCTCGGGGACTGTCTTGGGGTAGTTTGTTCAGCCATGGTGTCGATCTCAGTTCTCACGGTGGGCAAAGTCTGAAGTCTCACAGCTTGATGATGCTCGACTGGAGAGAGATATGATGAAGACGAGACGACTGACGAGGACCCGATGTCCTCGTCTCGCTTTATATAATTTTTCATCAATCTGTTCTGCCCGCTTGTTAGCGGACAATGACTTGTTTCAAGAACATACTAGGTGTCTCTCAAACAATACCTTGGTCTAATGTACCTAGGTTACAACTTACAAGTGCTCTATCTAACCATGCTTTATTAAGCTACCAGTAGGTATTACATCTTCAGGGGGTGTAACCCTAAGCCTAATAGTGTGAATGATACATACCACAGTACATTTCGCCTAACACGGCAACTGATTTTAGGTAGTGGTGGATGACCTCACCAGCTTAATTTGGTATGACACGAAATCAATCAACAGCAACCCACCCCAGTTCACCAACAATCTTGCCCCACCTACATCTCTTGCTTCCCCGTGATACGCAATGGAAGAACTCAGCCTCTTGATCCTGGGCGCGGGCTGGACAGCCACTTTCCTCATCCCGCTCCTCGAATCCCGCAGGATCCCGTTCGCAGCAACAACCACCTCAGGCCGCTCAGTTGCCGGCGTGCCAACAATCCCATTCAAATTCGACCCGGCGGCTCCGGAGCCTGAAACCCGCGCAGCCATCGCCGCTCTGCCCCGCGCCCGCCACGTGCTTGTCACCTTCCCACTCCTGGGGAAAGGCCCGAGCCGCCTGCTCGTGGAAACCTACCAAGCCACGCATGCCAGCAACCTGAGCGGCGCCTCTGATAATGACACCGAGGACAACCCGAGCAAGCACTTTCGCTTCATCCAGCTGGGCAGCACTGGTATCTGGCAGCAGAAGCAGCAGCAGCAGCAGCAGCAAGAGAGCACCTCCACGCCCAACCCCTGGCTAGACCGCCACAGCCCGTACCAAACCGGCTCCCCGCGGGCCGTGGCCGAGGACGAGCTGCTCGCGTTGGGCGGGTGTGTGCTGGACCTCGCGGGGCTGTGGGGCGGGGCGCGGCATCCGCGCGGGTGGGTGCGGCGGGTGGCGACGAGCAAGGAGGCGGTGCGGCACAAGACCAGTCTGCACCTGGTCCACGGGCTGGATGTGGCCCGGGCGATTGTGGCCCTGATTGCTGGGCCTGGGCCCGGGCATGCGGAGGATGGGGACGCGGACGCGGACGCGGACGGCAACAACAGGTGGGAGGTTGCGGGGCGAGGGCAGAGGTGGATGGTTACGGACGGGTTTGTGTATGACTGGTGGGCGCTGATGGCGGGCTGGGCGGCGGTGGAGCAGGAAGTGGAGGAGGGTCCGGGGGAGGGTGATGGGCCGGTGACTGAGCAGGCGAGGTGGGTAAGGGAGTTGATGCTGGAAGAGGGGGTAAAGGCGTTGCCGAGGGGAATGGAGGCTTTGGGGAGGTGCTATGATTCGAGGGAGTTTTGGGAAACGCTTGGGTTGGTGCCGTTGAAGGCAAGAGTGTGACTCGACGGATATACGCCTGTGAGCTGGGGTAGATGTTCATCATTCTGTTTCAGTTTGACTCTAGGGGCCGATGAAGGCCTTTGCCGCGTCTGGACGGAGCAGGAAGGGAAGGCGACCGGAACCTTAGCGAATGTTATACTGTATACTATTGGGAGGCACGAGGGCGGTCAAGACTCATCAAAGGGAAAGGCGGGGTATGCTTCTCTCAGTTCTCAGACCAGTATTTTGGGCGGCCCATTTGGGAGAATCCATCCCAGTGAGGTTCATGTATCTCTGGGATTCTGGATTCCAGCGCGTCTGCCCCGACCGGCCCCCCCAACTGCCCCTGGCTGGTACAACCACCGCGCCCTAGCGCCGATCAAAAAAGTTAGTTTGGAATCCGAAACCTGGAACCCGGTTTCCACTGGAGCTGGCTCTTAGTCCTGTGCAGTGGCATTTGTCGGATTTCTCGAGAATATAAAGTACGGCATAGAAGCGGGGAAGTTTAACCTCGATCTGTGAGCTGTATGTATTATACATACACTACTAGTTAGGGAAGGGAAAGGAAATTTCAATTTTCCGAAATTTCAACCCTTCTGTGAAATTTTTTCTTTCAAAAGGCCTATGAATTTCAATATTTTCATGCCAAGGATTTTTCTCCTATAGTATGTAGGTCAGGTGGCTGCAGAATACTCTATAAGAGTCTCAATTTCAGTCTTTCAGGGGCACTTCCATCGAGGATCAGTAATATATTCAAAATGGCGCTGAATCAAGGGAGTCGAGAGCCCAGCAACAGGGTCGGCTGAAGAAAGCTACAGGTGGCTGGACATACATAACCCTAACCCTTATAGCCTTACCGCCTTCCAAAAGCGGTTAGCTGAAATGGCGGAAATTTCGTAATTCAAAGGTCATTTTTCAGTTTCCGAATTTCGAAGCCTTGATGAAAATCTCCCATCCCTAGTACATACAAATTACAGTGGGAGTTAGATTGTAGGATCACTTCGCACTTTGTCAGCCCCCTTTTCGCATTTGGACCCTGGTCCACGCGTAAAACTTGTGCTGGTGAGTCCAGCGGCATCCAATCAAGCCACGTTGCGCGGTTGGCCCCCATTTCCCTTAGGGATCCTTTCAAGTTTCGACGGGCCTCCGCCGTTTTTTCAGATGCGCTTCGCACGGCCCGAACACGGGGTAGCAGTCAGATAAAGAGATGGGGAGAACTCGCTCCTCTACTTTTTTTCGGCTCAAAGCCTCGAGGCGGTGTGTCATCTCGGGTTCGAAATGATGCGCCGGTCCGCGCTGACCGGCGCCGGCTTGTCCCGCCGTTTCCTCACCCGCCAAACTCTCTTTGTCGCTCTCGCAATATGCGCTGTGTGGTTCCTGGGCACCCAGCTCCGTCGCGGGAGCGGGACGCGCCAGTGGTCGCCGCTAAGGGCGAACCCGCTGCCGCCGCCGCGGCGCATGCCGACACACAACGTATTGCCGCCGCTCCCGGATCCCGTGGCCTGTTACGGCCCCCGCGGTCTTCTGTTGGATCAAAGCCGCGATGACCAGCTGGAATCTCGGAAGCTCCAAGGCCGTAAGCGAACATTCCCTCCACCCCCCGTTCCTCACTCCAATGACATTCGCGCGTCACTGACCCGTCCATCCCGGCAGCAGCCTCCTATCAACCTTGGGCAGGCTCCTTCGAGGCCATCAGCCTCGACCGTACCGTCATGACAGCCGACCAGCGATACGGGCCGTACGGATTCGGCGAGGACCGGGAGGACTACCGGCGGCAAAAGGTCGAATGGAAGAGGCTCGACTGGGGCCGGTTACAGAACGAGTGCTTCGAGCGCAACCGCCACCGCTTTCCGTCCTCTGCGGCGCCGTTCGACGACCCGCGCGGCGCGGCGTCACCCCGCTTCGCCCCCCGCGGCTCCCGCAAACCCCGCCAGCCCGAGGTCCGCCATTGGCACGAATTCGAGCCGTCTCGGCGGACGGCCATCGTAATACGCACATGGCGCGGGTACGACTATAGGCCCGAGGACAAGTACTACCTCCGCTCGCTCATCACCGAGGCCGCGCTACGGTCGGGCGGCGAGTACCAAGTCATCTTGCTCGTGGATATGAAGGACTACGACGGCTATACCACCGATATTTGGGCCTCTGACGAGGCGTACCAGCAGGGACTCCGGGATGCCGGTATCCCCACCGAGTTCCAGTCCCTCGCTGTCCTGTGGGACGAGCGCCTTCTGAAGAGCTGGTACCCCCTGATTGAAGAGCATAAGACGCGCTTCCAGGTCTTCCAGCCGATGCAGCTCCTCGCCTTGCACTACCCGGAGTTTGACCACTTCTGGCAGTTCGAGATGGATATGCGCTTCCTGGGCGATGCGGGCAAGTACCTCGACCGGCTCACCGCCACAGCGCGCGCCGAGCCCCGTAAGCAGGCGCTCGAGCGGGCTAGTGTCTGGTATATGGCCGCTGAGATGGGCGGCGGCGATTTTGGCGAGTTGTTCCGGCAAGTCAACGAAACCAACCAGGGCGGCGCGTCCGTGTGGGGCCCTTTACGGGTACCTGAGCTTCCGCCCATCGGGCCCGACCCGCCCGTGGCCGACCCGCGCGAGGACGACTTCCGGTGGGGCGTCGGCGAGGAGGCCGACGTCATCACCCTGTCGTACTGCATGGACGCCACCGTCCCCAACAACGGCTGGCCCTTCCGCGACTTGATCGGCGGCCTCTCCTCGGGCCTCGCCACACCGCGCGTCTACTGCCCGCCCGCCGTCATGCGCGGCTCCCGCTCGCTCCTGCTCGCCATCCACCAGGCCCAGCTCGAGCGCGGCATCCATGTCCCCTCTGAGGCGACCCTGCCCAGCTTTGCGCTCTGGCACGGCCTCAAGTTGAGCTTCCCGCAGCAGCCCGTCTTCCACCGCGAGCAGAACGCCGACAGGGCATCCGTCGTCCAGGTCGAGAAGGAGCAGTGGTGGCGCGGCGGGCCTTTGCAGACCCCCGCGAGCCTATGGCCGGACCCTTCGGCGCCCTCGCCACAGGGCAGCCAGCTCACCTTTTGGTGGGAGGCGGAGTGGGCCAGGCACATCTTCTACGAGTGGATGGGCCAAAAGCTGCCGGGAAGCGACCCGGAGCCTCCGTGGCTCCTCGACGATTACGATGGGAAGTTGTGGGCGCCGAATATTGTAATGCATCCGGTTAAGCATGCGGAGACGGAGACGGCTTAACTGCGCGGTTGAAGGGGTCATTGGCGGATGGACTGGAACAGCGAACAGTTAGAGCACAGTTGTTTTGCATTGCGCAGGTATGACACGTACCTACATGTACAGTGAGGTGGTTGGTTCATTTCCCGCGTTGTCATCTGAAGAGGGAGCTACAGAGCGCGCCTTTCTGGTTATGTATCTGCATTTGTTTTCATGTACATAAATCTTGTACCATCTCAGAGTTGTAAAAGGGAAGAGGGAAAACTAACTTGAAGCGTATATACGTTCCATACCATCTTATTGTCAGAAAACGTCTTCAATAACTGATCCAAGCTTTACAGTTAGTTAGCAAGTTCAACCCAAAAAGATATAAACTACCAATTCTAGAAATACATTCTTGCCCTCTCTTTAATACATGAATCGTGGGATGTGAGGATACTTTGGCTACCCACTAGGGAGATGGAAGAGCCCGTTGGAATGGAATATCGATTCGCCTATCGAACTAGTTATATAGACATTGTATGTACTGTACATACTCTTCTGGCGGTGTCTGTTATCGTCAAAAGCTGGCGCCTCAGTCTCTACCTAGTATAGTGCACATTGTACGTTGAAAGCCTGGTGTTCAGATGCGGTGTGGTCACTGGTTAGGCGTCTAAGTGCCATCTGAGACATGGCGTAGGTAGGTAAGGTGCCCTGGTAGCGATCTCAGCTCACACTCAAGCTAGGGTCGCACGTGATTACATCTTGATCGCGTTAAGACCTCGACAAAGAACCAGCAAGATAGTACGGCAATAAGTCACAAGTGGACTTGGCGTGAAAACAATGGCTAAGTCATGCGGTACTACTCCATTGTTTAGGTCCCTTATATAGGCAGATACGCTGCACTGCGATGTTCTAGAATGTGGAACAGTTCTACCCTCTCAGCGAGACGGTAGCCAACAAGAAGGTATATATCTCTCTCTAGGCAGGTAGCTTAAGAGACTTGTAGAATGACTGGGCTGTGATGATAACCTCGCGAACTTGAAATCCACTGGCTGACTGATACACCTGGATCAACACACGTCTCAACCTTGCTTGGTGAGGAGAAGCGTGACCAAGAAGCGGTCAGTTTTATACTCGCCAGGCATTTGTATATATACAGTGATTCGAAGTGCCCCTATTCGCCGTCATGCACGGCCGTAGGTTGTTGACTGAAGACTCCGGCAGAAGACTCACCCCATACTGGAATATATCCACCACACGCACGCTCTCAAGCCTCAACCTCCATCTGTCTTGACAGGAGCTAGACCTGTGGATCGGTTAGACTGTATGCCGCTGAGTTCTGTCAACATGGAAGGCGACAGTAGTCAGAAAGGACCCTGGTTCTCCCAGGCAATGGCTGCGATTCTCAGAGCATTGAGACGTATGGCACATGTGTTACATCTGCCCATCTTCCAAGACGAGTCCTTTTCCATCGATGGTGAGAGTATAGCGAATTCGCCGGATGTTCGCGAGGCGGATGGTACTCGTTTCGATGCCAAGAAGTGCACCGTCGTTCAAGCTCATTGTCCTCCCCGACCAGCAAGCGCTCATTCCAGTGTTTCAATGGTTCGTATCCATGTTCCTACCTTACCCTGCTATCATCCCATCCACACCCTTGAAGTGCAGCGTCTAATCTTGAATAGTATTCCTGCACCAACCTTGAAAACTGGCGAATCCGGGCTAGCAGCGTCAGAGAGCAGGTTCGACACGCTCCACGGATGGATGTCCCACGGGGTATGGGAGAAAAGCGTCCGAAATACCCTCGCCGCCATAAAGGCCATGAGCATAACGAGGGAGTATATCGGCTCAGCGCTAGCCCTCCTTTTATAGAATTTCCCATCGTGAATAAGGCAGCCGTCAAACACTGGACCAGCGGGATGGAACCTGGTCCGGTGCGGGCCGTATACAACGATGGCGAGCGTGGAGTTTTCGATGTTATTTACCACGATCCAACGAGGCCGCGGAGGGAAGGAGCCAAAAACGACTCCTTCCAGATGGCAAGCTACCGTGACAGGGCTTACATGTCTGTTTTGCGATCTGTTCAGTAAGCTGTTCGCACAGTCGTGGGATGTGCCTAGGGTAGCAAGGCGCTGGGCGGCACTCGGGGTGAGCCGAGTTCGAGGAGGAGCTCAGGGGATCCAATGACGGGTCCGGAGTATCCAGGACAAGGACAGCGCGGGTACTTGAAAGGATCGATCGCCCTAGGTCCTAGGATAGCTTTACCTAAGAGCCTCTGCATCTTGGACATACCAAGATATTATGTAAAGATCTAGATTGAAGAATTTTTGAAGACGCCTAGCATCAACTTTGCGCACTGGAATCTGGGAGCATCTTGCCATGACGGTGATGTGTTGTCTCGAATTATTGCAGCGTCGTCTGTAAAGACTTCAAGAAGTTACATTGGAGACTGTGTGGATCAAGCTGACAGCGCACAGTGCGGGGCTCATGTGGCCTAAGCTCCTTCCAGCTGCAAACGACAGCGCGCGGCGAATTCAATGCAACAAAGCTTCAAATCGCACCTTGCATGTACGAAGCAATCGCATACCACAACCCTTCGCCGTCATCTCAAACCCAATCTACGGCCTGGCGTGGAGGGTCCAACTTCAACATCAACGTGACTTCTAGACTGATACCTACCATGTCTACTGGGCCGTGATAGCGCAACTGCTCGGTGCTTCTCTAGACATCCCGTTGCGTTTGCCTCGATGGAGGCCACTCCAAGAATTCGGCGCACGCCGCAAAACACCCAGCACACGTACGCGCCTTTCGTTTTCGTCACTTGCGCTTGGCATGGATTACTGCTGACAGTTGTCATTTTCGTGCTACAGATACTCATTAGGTCGCCGGACACATGATGTCAAGATATACCCTGTTCAATCACCCCAAGGAGCGACCATCCTCATTTACGGCCACGAAAATGGCATCACGGTTGTTTGGCGCGGTGGCCGAAGGCTCAAGCCAAAAAAGCAATCAGCTACGGACAAACGGAACGGTGCGAATTCTGACGATGCTGTCATGATCATTGACTCGGACGACGAGGGCGCGACAGCTGCAGCCACGCCGTATGTCGACAAGCCCGAGTTTGAAGACGGCCCGACCGCCGACGCCTCTTCCGTTCCCGAAATCATTCAAACCCTTGATCTTGCCTTAGGCAATGCCGCTCTACATGTTGCCGTGTTGCCAATGCCACCGTCCCCAGCGGAGGCAGCCTCCTGGAACGGCGCCCACATCCTCAGGACCAAGATCGTCTTCGCCGTATCATGTGCGAATACAGACGCCTACCTGGTTACTCTCCCCTTGACACCTCCTTCGCACGAGAGCAAGGCGAGACCCGAGTTGCGCCAGAATCTCTTGGCAGGAAATGCTGGTACGGGGGTGTGGGGAGAAACACTGACTTTGCTTGGTGGACAAAGCCGTCCTTGCGGTGGCCTCGCCATTACCCTAGTGAAGCACAAGCCGGGTTCCCGGAGCAGGTCGCTCGAGCGTACAGCAGCCCAAACGACACCGGTTACCCGTGCCATTGTTGCGGCGCACTCGAGAGAAGCAAGCGGCGTGCTCCGTCTCTGGGATGTCGCCTTGGACGCCAAGCCAGGAGTCACAAACCGGGTCGAACCATTTCAGACGGAATACCTCCCCTCACCGCTCACAAGCATTTCCTTCAACCCAGTCCACATTACCCAGCTCCTCACCGTATCCTCGCCACATGCCGTCCGCATCTATGATTACGCTGTCGCGGCCCTCCCCTCCGACGACACTTCCGAGGGCCCTTTCCCTACCCAGGGCTCTTGGCTTTTATCCCTCTACCCGCCCTTTACCCGCGGGCCATCCATGTCGACCGCGCGGAAGCCGATTGTGGCATCTGAATGGATTTCACATGGGGGAGCCGTTCTGACGCTCCTCGCGGATGGGCAGTGGGGCATTTGGGACATTGATGGTGTAAATCCGGCGGCCACAACGGGCGGTCTATTCAGCAAGGCAAGCGCCGGATTGCGCGGCTCGGCTATTACGTCGTTTTCTGTATCCGGCCACCTCGAAGGAACCAGCCCGCTTCGCAACCCTGCTAGCCAAAAGTTCCCTGCCGGGTCCGGCTCGGCTGGTGAATTGGTTCCCATGACGCCTCACACGCGGCGCGATGCTATCACCTCCACCATTACTGGCGGGTCAGAAAAGCTGGCAGCCGTGCGTGGCGGCATTGCGGTCGCAAAACTCCCAGCACAAGGAACAGGACTAGGGGAAGAAAGTGCCATTCTATGGCTTGGTGGCGCAGACCCCATTGTCTGCGTTATCCCGGTGATATCCCGGTTCTGGGACTCCCAGCTTCGCCGTGCCGCCGGCGGCGGTGTGAACCTCTGGAGCGGAGCACAGCCGACCCGCATGATCCGTCTTACAGATCTCCCGATGGGGCTCCTTGGCGAGCGATGCACTGGCGCAACTGGCATCCCTAAACCCAGCCGCAGCACCATGCCAGCGGCAGCGCAGTCAACGGCAAAGGAAAACGGTTCGAATCATGCAGAAGGCCTTCCCATTGAGGTGCTTCTGCTAGGTGAAAGCCGCGTTGTCATCGTGCACGAAAGCGAGGAGGCTAGCACGCTCACAACACGCTTGCTCGGCGCCCGGAAGCGAACCCACGCCGACTTTGGCTCGGCCAAGGCTATTCAGGTTTATCCGAAACCTGAGCAGCCCAACAGTGTCGCTTTCAACCTTAGCATCGCGCACCGCCCAAATAAAGGAGTCTTCCGGTCACATTCGCGCCCATCGGTCAAGGGCCTGTTTGACGAGGCCGCAGACGTCATCCCCTCAACTGAGCAAGCTGACGAGGCAGAGACGGCGCCGTCCAGTCAGCAAGGCCTCGTGTTCATCAATGATCTCAACTATGCTGCGGACCAACCAGACGACGAATTCGAGGTTGCCGGGCGCGATATTGAGCAAGAGTTGATGGATATCATGGAGATTGATCGCGAGCTGGAGCAGTTGGAGAGTGAGCGCGAACGGGGTACGAAACGGGTCTTTTTCGAGGAGGGCTAGGATACCAGCTCGGAGAAATGCGAGGAAGGGCTAGAAGAAGAGATTTGCACGGAGTATCAGTACAAAAGGCCCGGTGGACTACCGCAAGAAGCCCAAGAGCGAAGCAAGATCCGTCGCGTCTTGTTTGAGAGAGGAGCCTCTAACGCTGTCTGATCGTGTCAATGCCCGCGTGGATGGAGACAGCACTGCGACGGGACGACACGAGAGGCCGAAGAGGTTGTAAGATATTCAACAGCTGCTAACGCCAGCTACCATGAATGTTTAGGACCACGAAAATGCGGCATGATTTTGGTGGCCAGGGCCACACCTCCCTTTGTGAACCACTGTCAAACATTTTCTTTCCATTCATATAAGACTTCACGATTAAATTCCGCACGGCTTGGTGGAGCACAAGGCGAGATCCATCCTTGATCCAGCTCTGTATTCCGAGCGGTATATCAAATGCAGGCAACTCCCCCTGCTGAACGCTGGGTTTGGCCTCGTCGGCACCATCTGAGCTGCTGCTGCGGTAGCAAGCTGAAGATTGTATTTGACCAAATGCTCTGCCCCGGCTTCTACCTGTCTGCCTGTTGTCTTCGGGCAACAAGCAGATGGGGGCCTACGAAGCCGGGGGGTCGTGGTGTCGGCACATCCTTGGCTGGGAATGGAGGGGGCTTGGAACCACAAGCCATGGTAGCATGGGTAGGTGTCCGTTCCGCAATGGCGACAATGACAGGGCGCCCCGCCAACAATGGTGGTCTTGATGATCAATTTGATATCTTCGAAAACGATGCTCATAGCCGTCCCATGAAATCCTCAACGTTCCATACATATCATACAGCACTACCGCCCTTCTTCAACCCCCGTACTCATAGGTGAAAGCTTCCTCGTCCTATTCCCTCATTATGGCGTTACTGCCAGCATTCCCACCTTCCCACCCGCTGTCCTTCCCTCGCTCACTTACTCAAGGCCGCGGTCAAGTTAGGGTGAGAGCTTCTCCTTCACCTCCTCCTTGGCCTCTTTCGCCTTGCCCTCCACCTCGGCGGCAGCGCCCTTGGCCTTGCCCTCCACCTCCCCCGCCATCCCTTTAGCCTTGCCCGCCATCTCGCTCGCCTTGCCGGCCGCTTCCCCGCGCAGCTCGGCCGCCTTGCCCGTCACCTTGCCCGAGGAGACCTCTGAGGAAGCTTCCTTGAGCTTCTCGGCTACTGTGGCGGTGGAGGCATCTTTGAGCTTCTCGGCTACCGTGGCTGTTTGTGTGTATTTCATCGGTTAGCCTTTGTTTTTTCTCCAGACTTGTCGGTATTTTGTGTGAAGGAAAAGGTGAGGCTTACAGCCGATGTTGATGCCGTCAACGAGCTTGTCGCTGACCTTGCGGTCAACGCTCTTGAGCGCGTCCTTGGCTGACTCGACGGCCGACCTTTGGACGGGTGTGGATGTGGAGAAGGCGGCGCGCGGGAGCATGGAGGCGGCGGAGGAGGTCGTGCTGTTTGCCAGCGCCAGACGGCGGGCGGCAAGAACGGTTCGTTCTGTGATGAGTGACATGGTTTCTTGTTGGAGGTTGTGTGTGTTTCTGCTTTGGTTTCTGTGTTGATTCCCGCGTTACTGGTCGTTAGGAATTTGATTCCCCTGATTGTTGATTTGTCTTGATTGAGTGTCTGAGGATTGTATGGCAAGTTAAGTGGTGATTTTGAAGCTGAAACTGCTTTGAGATCATCGCAAGACTGAGCTCGCTCGATGATGTCATAGCTTGGTGATTGACCTGCTGGAAAGTAGCTGCACCCTGCATGGCAGTGCGCGCCCGGTTGCCCAATGACGTTCCGCTGCGGAGTGCTGGAACGGATACAAGTGACCTGCAAAGGGGATCGAACTGAAGCACATGTCAAGTTTACCATGTTTGCGAAGTAGTGGACACACTGCTTCAACTGGATGAAGAACCTCAAATGGGCCCAGGGGACCCCTTCCAACTCTCCCAGTCAGGATTCGGGGTCTTGATATTAGACTGCATGCATAGAGAGTACTAGCAAGTAGTATATAGCAGCATGGTTTGAAAGCCAAGTCGCTTTGAAATGAGTTGACAGTGTGAAGCCGAGCAAGCTCCGGAGTTGATGACACCTAACTATTCCATAGTACACACTCGCAGTCATCCCTAGTCTAACGTCAGAGCTTAAACGCCGAAACAACCCCACTAGAGGGTTAGAAGGGGTCTGACAGCCATATATTAAGCCGTCGTTCAGTCACAAACCCACCGTCACCCCCTAAACACAACGTCGCCTCGTCACCTCCCCTTGAAGACAGGCTTCCTCTTCTCGGCGAACGCTTTCAAGGCCTCATCCCTATCCTCCGTCCTGACAACTCGTTCATACATGCTATTCTCCACCGTCTCGCGAGGTTCCTCAACTGCCCTCAAAGCAGCCCTGACCGCGATGGGCCCGCCCTCTGAAATTTCGTTTGCCAGCCTGACGGCCTCGCTCAGCGCCGTGCGTCTTGCAAGGTCCAGTATCACCCTACCCCGCTCCTTCTCCTCCAGCGCGGCCCACTCCTTGGCCTGCTGCTCGCTCTCGGGCGCAATCTCAACCAGCCGGTCGGCAATGCCGAGGAAGTAGGCCTCGGGCGCCGACACGCGGCGGCCCGTGAGAATCAGGTCCCGCGCCCGGGGGATGCCGATCAGCGCCGGCAGCCGGTAGGTGCCGCCCGCGCCGGGTATGATGCCCAGGCGGGTCTCGGGCAGGCCGACGACGGCGTTGGAGGTCAGAACGCGGAAGTGCGTGGCCAGGGCGAGCTCCAGCCCCCCGCCTAGCGCGAGCGACGAGATAGCTGAGATGGTGGGGATCGGGAGCGCCGAGAGCGAGGTCAGCGTCGTGCGGAGGTTGAGCAGGAAGGCGGCGGTCCTGGTGGGTGGTGCGGTAAGTAAGAAGCCGAGACTACTGGTTACAGTAGGGTTGGACGGGGTGAAAAAAGGGAGGGAGAGCCGTACTCCTCCTGTGTAAAGGTCTTGCGCTCTTTGAGGTCTGCGCCGGCGCAGAAGGAAGAGTCGACCGCCGAAGCGACAATCAGCGCCCTCGTCGGCCCCTTCTGGTCGTCCCCTGCGACGCCGCCAAACCGCTTGTCCCACGAGGCGCGGGGCATCTCGTCCCCCGTTGCCGCATCGTACTGTGCATGGACGGCATCAATCTCTTGACGAAGGGCAGACAGCAAAGCACGAGAGATGGCATTGCGCGCCTTTGGGCGATTGAGTTCGAGGATGCGGATATGGCCCGAGTTGGGTGCGGGCAGTTCCGTTACCCGGATCAAGGGACCTGCGTCGGCTTCCGTCGAGTACCTTCTCGCATGTCGCACCGTCAATCGGCCGAATCTCAGGGCGATTGATGGGCTGACAGTCAAAGCAAATCTTGGAGCCATCTTGAAGAATGGCAATTAGGTGCCCCGGCAGCACAGTCCTTGCGGTCGGCGGCAGGACGAGCTGCTGAGGGTTTAGTGGAAGATGACGTCGTGTCGGGCTCGGCTATCACCGGCAGCGAACTGGCTCACTAACGGCTAAGGTACCTAGCTTATACCTATAGGAGGTTCGCGTTGCTTGGCCGATTCCCCTCCCCTCCCCAGGCTCCCCACGCTCCCCAAAACAAGTCTGCACTCGACCAAGATCGTTCAACCCATAACTTACGGTAAGCCACGAGCTGCAGTTGGCACAGGCTACCACCTGCTGCAGACAAGGGAAGTGATTTCGAGTGCAATTTGTAGACAGTCTTACGTATAATTAATCGTCTGAGGCCGGGCGTGATCTCAATCCTTACAGCTACTGTAGCCAACCAACCCCACACGCAGACATCCCGCCTAAGCAAAGCGCGCTAGCCTCGATCATGATCAGCCCGTTTCACCATCAGACAATCCTCTGGGACTGCAAAGATGCAATCAGCAGACATACATACGAGTATCCGTGGAGAGAATAGTATATTAGTGACTTTGTAAGAATTGGACAACGTTCCAAAAGTCCGGTACTCGCTCGTCCATCTTTCCGCATTTTGGCTAGCATACGGAGGTACTCTCTACGTTTCTCCCTCCCACTCTGAAACCACCCCCCTTCTCCCATCAGGCATGCCTTGCCAAATCGATTCGTCACGCTACGTAGTTTTTAGGCATGAGAGATCGACACAGCATATTTCCCGAACCTTTTGGTAATCGGAATTCGGAAGCGGCAGAAAGCTGGGTTCAGACTCCCCCTTCATAAAGTTACCAGGTAGAAGGAGAGGGTTGAGCGAAATGTCGGATAAATCTGGGTATTTCCCCCCTGCTTTTGATCAGACATGATTTGCTCACGGCAGATCGTTGATGGTCCTCCAAACAAACCGCGCTCCCAAACCGCTGGGAGAGGGGCAAAACTACATCACACCTGATTCTGAATGTACACCGTAACCTGTATTCTCACAAACCCACCGCCCTGTCCATGTGTTGTTCGTTCCCCGGTGCCAGTCGAGTCATGAGAACCCCTATTCTGTACGGCGGAACGCATGTTTCAGAGGGTGCCCCGTCCGGTCATCGCACATCGCAGAGGGAGGGCATTCGACGCAAGGGAAGCCATCAAGGTGCAAAACGACGCTCGTCAAAGCTACGGGGCTTCTCCCCATTGATATTTGTGACCCGTCTAAAACGCAACCTTATCCGCACATGAAGGTATATCCCGTCAGGGTCGTCAGTATTGATGTTAAAGGGTTTAGATAGGCAAAAGAGAGGACAGCGTAGCCAGGTGCGGCGCATCGCCCCGAGGGTCACAGCTAGATCTATGCCCTGGCGTGACAGCCAAACCGTACAAAGAACAGAGAAGACCCCAGGTAGGCTCGTCGCGTGATCGAACCTCCACCAATGACAAGACTGTAGAATATCCCGTCCCCCCAACGCCAATTATGCGGATGTCAAAATAAATACAGGCGAATCGTTTGTCGTCATCACTTGGGGGACTGCTCATGCATTGGTGACCTGGCATATTGTTAGTTTGATTGCTCAGTTGGGAATCCGAGAAGGGAAGAGGAGAGTCAGCTTACGCGGAGGATTTTCCTGGAGTAGTCTTGGTTGTCGGCGATGCTGCCGTCGCTCATCCTCCTATGGGCCATGACTGGATCCAACCGGGAATCCGTCATGGAAAGACCGCCACTGCTTCCCGGCGGCTTGCCCATGAATGCATTGACGGCGGCGTTGCGGCGGTGCTCGGCTTCGATTTCGTCGTTCCTCTTCTTGCGCATGTACAAGAAAACGCCAGCAGTGATGCCAGCGGCCACGACGACGCCCACAACTACGCCCGCGACAATGCCGGCCACGTTAGGGCCGCTGCTTGTCGCTACCTCACTCTCGGGAGGCTGCGTAACAACGACCGTGCTTTGGGACAGAGACACCACCGAGGTGGGCTCTGCGGTCTTCGTGGCGCTGCTCGAGGTAGATGTGCTCTGCTCGTTCGAGTACCTGACCGCCAAGGTCAGGCCGGTGTTGTAAATGGTCCAAAAGAATGAGCCGCCGCCTAGGTGAGTCAGCAGTTAGCAACATTCGCACAACCTCAAGGCACGTCCGCACCACTCACATGCTTCTTGGTCGTAGCCTGAGCACGGGGCGTTGCAGTTCTTGTCCTCAACCACGTCCTCCTTGGGTGGGTATGTGTTGCCGCACCAGCACTGGTTCCCGCCCATGGTGCCGGCCACCGAATAGCCTCCCACGTAACAGACCTTGGTGGCGCACTCGCCGATACTGTTGAACTCAATTGTCCTGTTCATTTTCAGTTCGCCGGATGACTTGAAGCAACCTTGTACTTTAGGACTGTTGAGTACAGGCGTTTCTGACGGCTGTTGCACTCCTTTCTCATAGCGCCCTAGGATGGTCTTTGTTCCCCTAATGTTGGGTATTATGTCGGGCAGGGCGTCCGCCGAAGCGAGGAGCGTCGCCGCGAGGAAACCAATGAACTTCATCGCGAGTCTGGTACAGGGACTCGATCGTCGACTTTATCGGACAAAGGCTGAGTGGTTGAGAAGTCTCGATGAGTTGAGACTTTGTTGTCGGGCTTCGCGTCGGCGATGACTCGTCCGTCGAGATTGTCGTTGTCGGGGTTTGTTGTTGGCCAGCAACCACAGAACCTTCCAAATGGGTCGCTGCGGCCAAACGCAGAAAGTGAAAAAGAGGGATCTCAATTGTCCCCCCCGAAATCGAAGTGAAAAACTTGAGCGAGTGGTTACGGTCGGAGTTGCTTAAGGCAGGTTTCTTTGGCCTTTTCTGCCTCTCCCTTTCTTGGCGAACGGGTTTTACTGTTGAGAGGACATTTCCTTGCTCTCACAACGACGTGGAGGGCAGGCGGCGAATTGAAAGCCGAAGAAACAGATATCCTCGACACGTCAAAGGTGGAGTGACGATGGATAGACAAAAATGCACACGATGGTTCAAATGAGTGACTGGTGGAGGGAACGACACTGGTTTTGTTGCAGAGACGAGGTTTGACGAGGGAGGGAGACGCTGGAACCCGCCAAAGTCTGCTCCCACGAGCACAAGGGGAAGTGGAAACGAAATTACGCTGGCACCTCGGAGCCATCTTCACCCCAGCACTGTCATCCGGCCGTTCCTGACCACACGGCTAGCAGGGCCGCCCCTGTCGATTTCCGGCTAGCCGCCCGCATTGGGTTAGCTGGTCAGGACATCCACACGTCCATTGGCCACAAAGTCGTGTACCCACATCAAGTCGCGGCTGGCGACAGATCATTGGCCCAACGAACCGGGGCAGTCAGGCACAAATTTTCAGGGGCCGCACTCATCCCGCCGATCTTTCGATGCCCTGCGGCCGGAGGAACAGAACGGCTCCGTTGTTTGCCACAGCTATCCAGTGTTATGATGCACAGGTACATTTCCACTGAAAGATGCCCGTTTTCTACCAAGGACAATCATCCGTTAACATCGCTCAAATTTGCCACGCGGTGCGCTCGGATTAAATAAGCTAGATTAACGATACGAATCTTTACACTGTGGGAGCGCTTGAAAGTACGTAGATTGTGTATTGTACCAATTCACTCCATACTGTATTACAACGTGTCACGGTATTGGCTGCGACTGCCACCTCAGGAAGAGAGCGGATACGCGTACTTGTAAGGTGAGGAGGGAAACTCACGGAGGAAGGACAACGACGCGTGTGATGCTAGGTGATGCGAGCATCACGCTACAATATATCTTTCTTTACTGTATGTACTTGTACCATGGACGGAAGAACGCCTTAAGTTACAAGAGCGAGAACTTTTGTCTCTCCCCGTCCCCGATCCTCCTGCAGCCTTGCAGCTGCAGGACGAAGCCGGGACTCCAAACCCAAAAGTTGAAACGTGAAACATTAGGGTGATCGTAAGAGTTGGGACACCCCGTCCCCGTCATCCCCCCATTTGAACAAGAGGCAGCCAGCACCGCTTGCGATGGTTTTTACACTCTCATGTTGTAGGTCGCCAACCTTTTTTGCCCCTGCCAGCCGGCAATCGACAGTGATGTTTATACAATAAGCATCTCGAGACGATGAGAATACGACCAGACGCATGGTGCATGGTAATCTGATGATTGCGCGGTCTCTTTATTCCCAGTGGGGCTGTGCAAAAGCAGCAATTTCGGTTCCGCAAACGGTTGGCCAACAAGCGGGACGGGATTTTGATATCTCAACACCACCCACTGAACATGTCCGCTGATGGGGGTGAATTGCAGAACCATTTAGGCCATCCTCGCCATCTTAAAAGACAGCCGAATCGACTTCGTGGTGCCGTGTTGGATTTCTATGGTAAGGTTTCCAGATGTGCCATTTCTGTTGTATCAGATTCAGCCCATACTTCGTATTGTACACTAATTCTTACCTTTCATCGCCGTAATCGCTGCTCCGTTTGTTGCTCCGGTTCCCGACCGTCCTGCACGCAACCGGCGAATACTGCAGTGGAATGCCGGGCTGACACGTATCTCGTGCATCTTATCTGTAGCCCAGTGGCACTTGAATGAGCAGTATCTGAAGCTGTCGTGCTAGGTGCTTCGGGAACCTCCGATTCGGCCCATGAAAGTGGTTCAGGGGTTCAAGTAATCGCACTTAGGGCTTCTCGATGCGAGTACTTGGTACAGCAGTCAGGAGACTGCGGCAAGGCGTCGTGATTTGATGTTTGATATTGGAGACCGGGGGTATAATAGCGTCACTTGACATCGCAACGTTATAATGTTTAGCATCGCCAGGTGATACCAACTCCCGTTCAGCTTATATATTCAGCCGTTTTCCGCTCGAAAATTGATCACACATGCTTAGTGGACGATTGAAATCTTGGATGACGATGACTATTGGTCTTATAAGGGTTGAGAAATCCGGGAGTCATAGACTGAGTTGCAGTATCTGATCATTCTGTTTTTATTCCAAATTCCAAGCTGTGTCAATAGCCTGATACAGGTAGGACCGTTCCCAAGAAGGTCTTCTCTTCAACCCTAAATAGCTGGACCCAGTACATCTTTTTTGGAATACACGCAAACTAAAGTGTATGCCATGGCCCTGTTATATCAATGATATGGGCATGGCCAAACATCGAGAATGAAGATATCCATCCCAGTTCCAGAAGTGGCAACAGGGCTGTGACACACACCCTTTACTCCTGATGATATATTTCGTTCTCCTTGCACTCCATTCGATGTTTCCTCCAGTCCTTCTTCTGGCATTCAGAAGAACAATAGACAACTTCCAAGCAGCGCGCGCACCTCTTCAGCTTGACACCCGTCTCCCCACCCTCGTTTTTGCCACAATTCCTACAAGATTTCAGCCGGGCCGCGGCACCTGCCGGACCCGTTATGATTGAATCAGCATCGACCAGCTCTCCCACAAGGTCAGACGCAAACACGGGGCTGATGGCCACGCGCGTGGCATATTTCGCCGCCGTGTCCCACTCGGGGAGTGTGATAAAGTCGGGTGGGAATTTGCCCTGGCCGCAGGAACACAGGACCTGCTCACCCATGCCCAGACCAACGGGGACCCTGCCGTGGCGTTTATATTCGCACGTGTCCGGATCGTGAACCCACGTGCGGCAGCGCTCGGCCAGCGCGGGAAGCGCCTTCTTCCAGAGGGCCAGCTCGGCGTCGTTGATGGTGAGGGTGCAGCACTCGAGGCTGTTGAGCAGCAAAAGGAAGACCTCCAGCTCGCCCGATTCAATCAAGGCCTTTGTCAAGGGAAGGATGGCCGCGTCCAGCACGACGGAGCCGTGCGGCCCATCGAGTCGGACCGCGCTCACAAACAGCAGCATGTGGATGCCCCCTTGCTGCGGGTGCTTCAAGGCGATCAAGCCCGTCTGGCCGCCTTGCAGACCTGCGGTGATCATGAAAATCGTAAAGAGAGATTCCTTGAAGTTGAGGCGGGCCGAGGAACTCAGCCTTGTGGAGGATCCCATGAACGCCTCCTCGCGGAGCCGACGCTCACGCGGAGTGAAGGTGAGGGAAGTGACGGTTCCAATGAAGCCGAGAGGGGACTTTTCATCTATGTCCAGGATTGGGAGACTGTCGAGGTTAAGGTGGGGTATGTTGATTGTCACCGGGATGCAAGAGGGCTTGACCAAGGTTGTCGGGAGCAAGAAGTCATCTAGAATAGGCGGCGACTCCAAAGGGCTCGCGAACGGCGCGACAACCTCGATGTAACAAGACTTGCGAGCAATGCGAGTCTTGCTGCCCTCCTTGACGACCGGGACTGGGAACGTGAGAGGCAGAGTGAGAATCCCCTGGCCAAAGACAACTTCAATGGTAAACGGAGATGACTGTTGCAGCTCAATCTTGGCTTTATCGGCCAATAGCTTCTTTCCCTGCTCCGATGTGATGTTGATGCGCCCTGTAATTGTGGTAATATGGTGTCCAGAGGCCTCGTCGAAGTCGGCGGAAAAAACCAACTCAGGAGCTGGTGCGTCCGGAGAAGCTTCCGGAGAAGCTTCCGGCTCGTCCCAAGCGATTGGCGGAGGAATTTGTCCGGGTCGCTGTTTAGTGAAAAGAACACGCCCATAACCGGCTCTTGGTTTGAAGCTTGCCCGGTGAATTGTGCAATCCTCACCCAGCAGCTCTTGAAACAGGGCGGTGCTAGATCCTGTGCGGACCACGCAAACACTTACATCCGCATAGTTATAGGTGTCTTCGATGACCACTGTCTCAACAACAAAAGAGACGATCATCTCCGATGATCCGCTCCAGCCCTCTTTATCCTCCTCTACAAGCAAGGCGAAGTTGTCCGCGGAAGAGAAACCCTGTTCAATAATCTTGCCGAAGGAAATCTGGACGTCTGAATATACCCTAGCCGTGGGAAGATTCCTGGCCACATGAACTTCGATCAAGATATCAGTAGATAGAGCCTTGTCTTGTACCGACTGCAGCATCCGTTTCCACCGATCCGCGGGGATAGCCAGGGTCACCGCAAGGACCGGTGGGACGTCATGCCAGTTGTAAAATTCCGGGTGCTCGTAGTCATCTTCAATCCAGGTATAGGTCACCGGTTTCTCCGCCTTCTTAGGAAGTTTCGGAGAGAGCCAGCTGAACACTTCTAAGATACGGGGAGTGTTCGGGTGAGTGGCTCCCCCCGGTTTCTTGTGGCTTGTCACAAGGTGTTCCACGAAATCCATTTTGACTCGCTGAAGATCCAGCTGTAGATGTTCGCCAACGGCTTTGAGCAAGGCAGCGAAGCTTCCTGGATGATAACACAGTAGTTCCGGTATGTCGTCCAAATTTGGCGTGTCCGGACGTCGAGACTCGAACACGCCGCTGTATATGCAGTAAAACCACAATGCAATGTCCGACTCCTTAGCAACAATTAGCTTGGCTGTCTTCGGCGGCGACCCCGGAATGTGTTTGACCAGCTTCCAGGCAGCACGAGAATCGAGACAGGGAAAAGAGACCGTCGTTTCCCTAGCGTTATAGTCGGCTGTTATCGCAGTCTTTGTAGCGAACGATGTTACATTGGCGTTAGTCCAATACTCGGCGGGCACTAGGCCGAGTAGCGTAGGAACCATATAAGTCCGCCAGATCAACTGGCCAATGGGCCGACCTGGGTCATCAGCCGCGCCGCGTACCTCATCGGTGTAGAGAGTCGCGAGCGGCGTATCTTTCAGCAAGGGCCGAGCGGAAACCAGCAGGTTCAATGTCCCTGTCTGATCTGCGAGGCTCGACGTGTCGATGACGTCGAACTGCTTGGGCGCTTTACCACTCGCACCGTACTCGCAATCTGCGAGTCTCAGCAAGTCAAAACTGAGCTGCCGTCGGAACTTGTTGGCGCATGTGTCGCCCTTCTTAAAGCAGTGCCACAGCGTGGAGCAGAGGGCAAAAGGATTGCTTGCAATGAAGCGAACCGTAGTTCGTGGTGCCGCGATCCGAAAGGCATTTGTCCACTGGCTAAACTGTAGTCTTGCCAGCTCGAACAGCTTGAGTTTGATGTCGGCGCTTTCGACCCTTTGTTCATCGAGGCGAAGGGGAGACAAATAAGTGAGCTTGGCAGCGGCGGCAGCCAGATGGAAACTCAGAAGAGCATCAGTTGGGAATCTGAGAAGCGAGGAACCTCGTAGCGGCACCGCAAATACGGGGTTCGGAGCCATCGAGGTTGTGCCTGAAGCAGGCAGAGGCCCTGTCAAACCCGTTTCCCAGTGCTGCTTGATGGCTTCATTAAGCTCGTCCGAAAGCGCTTCAGACAGAGGCGTGGTTGCTCGCGTGAAACTTGGCCGATGTTGCTTTTCCGCATCTGCGGCCCTTCTTGACCTCATTAAGCCCGCCTCGAATTGGGCCCTGTACCCAACCGTGGCTCGGCCACGGGCAGCATTCGCGTACTCGGCCCATACCCGACGAGTCAGAGAGAGGGTCGACTCATCGCCAAAACGCACCGTAGTGCCATAGGTGCTTGCGTGCCAGTCCTGCAGGGTCTGCGATAAGCCAACCAGCTTCCTTGCTTGAGCGTCAAGAAGCTGTAGATCTGTTTCGTCGAGGTAGAAATGATAGTAGACGTTCCAGAGCTGAGTGAGTGAAACTGCGTTGAGCCCATCCAGGATGAGGGTCAAGAGCAAGATGTTCCGCGCTACGTGCATGATTAGAGCTGCCTGATTGCGACTATAAATAGGGTATCAAGACTGGACTGAAGTCTTACCAATGACATTTTCGTCGGCATCGCAGGCGGTGAAATCGATAGTGCGTGCCGGAAAGCCTTGCTCAGCGTAGAGCGTGTACAGGATGTGTCGAAGATCTCGGCAACTCAGCAGCAGAATATCTGCGTCAACTCCCTGGGGCAGATCTTGAGTGAGGCAGACCGCCGGGGTCCCGCTGCCGGGAGAAAACGATGGCAACACTGTGATGGGTGTTGGCACGTCCATTCTGCCGTAAGCGTTAGGGTGAGGGGTGATAGCCTTCAGATTTGAGGGCTTCCAGTTGAGATTTGTGCCGAAATGATCGATGTATTGATGCGGTGAAGTTGTGAAAATTATAGGACAGCGGATCTACGCTAGTAGGTAGGGGACAGTAGGCAGGAGTGGGTGGGACTACATAACGACCGGTAACCTCTAGGCCGTCAAGTTCCGTGTGGCAAATCCATACGCAGCAAGATGCACGTGGTCGATGCGATCAAAGCTAAACGCAGCCAAAGGTCGTTCAATTATTGATGCGATATAGTGACGGGCGTGGATCCAAATCTCTGCGAGTTATCAGAGAATGGATACTAACGTCTATGCAACAAGGTATAAATTTTCGCTGCCCAAGTGAGAAAGACCAACCCGCTGTAACAACAAAAGAAGCTGCTTGACAGATGCAAGAGAACCAGCGACTTTGGGTTCCAATGGCACCAATCTATCCCACATACATCATGATCCCTCCATTCGAAGTTCAAGAGACAAAAGAAAAAGCCAAGGATCGCTTAGTTCTGCAAATCCTCCCCAGGAAATTCATTCGACCATCCGCTGCAAGTCATGCTCGCCCGAACCGCTATCCCAATTACCAAGTACGTACATACCCCGAAAACAATTCCCGGTCCCTAATTGTACACTAGCAGCAAAGCAACCTAGGAGTACACAAAGTCCATCGAAACCGTTCATGACCCTCGTAGAATACCAATAGTCCGATGGGCGCTGGGCGGGGAATCATCGGGTTCTCTGAGAGAGCGTCCACCTTCCGAGTCCTGCTAGTACCGCAGCCAGAGGCAGAAGTGGTAGCAAGGGGCAGGTGCCGTGAGACTCATGAGGTTCCCAGAGAAATGAAAAACAAAACATCGATGACAGGCCGAAAACCAACATTTTTGTCCCTCGAAATGTTGACAAGAAGCAGACCAACCGCATGGAGAACCGACAAACCGACAAGAATCAACCCGCTACCCACGAGTCAAAACATATGAATATGTCCAAGCCACGCCTAGGTCGTTCCAAAGAAGACGTCCTCTCCATTAGCAAACATGCTGACACCATCAAAGTCCTCATCGAACTTGCCCAGGAGCATGCTCTGGTCGAGCTGGACGAGCCCGTCGTGATCTGCGTACTGCAGGAGCATGTCATTCTCCAGGCCGCCAACACCACCCGCAGGCATCGCCGAGCTGCCGCATCCCATTCCGACTGAACTAGCCGCGGCCGCGGCGGCTGCTGCTGCGTGGGCGGCAACCGTGGTGCCCAACCCGATGCTGGCGTCCGAGATGCCGCTGCTGTTGGGATCCACGTCAAAGAACTGCGCGCTGCCGCTGCCGCTGCCGCTGCCGCTGGTCGGCGGGGGCGAGCTGCTCGTTGAGAGTTCGGGCGGCGTCCCCGGCAGGTGGGTGTAGTGGCTGGCGACGCTCCTGGCGGGTGAATCCGCCCTGCGCAGCGGCTGATCCGCGGTGCCGTCGCGGTAGTCCCCACCGCCTCCTCCTCCGCCACCATGTAGGGGCTGCGTGGTGCGGTCGCTTGCTGTTGCGGGCCGCGAGGCCGAGGACAAGTGCGTGGTGGCATGCGAGGCGTGGCTGTAGTTGCTCATGGCCGAGGGCGATGCGACGTGGTTTGCGCCGGGGGATAAGGCGGTGCCGAAGACATCGGCCATGCTCTCGCTGATTGTGGGCATGGGCGCGCTCGAGACGCCAACGAGAGCGCTTGGATTCATCGTTGCTGCCGCCGACGTAGTCGGGATGGAGGACATGGCCACGTCCATGATGTCGATGTCGGCGAACTGGTCCTCGTCCATGAGCCCGTCGAATTCGTTATTGCCGGGCGAGTTCGCGGCCGAGCTGTCTGAACACCCGGACTGGCTGCTCACCGAGCTGACTGAGTCGAGCCTGTTCTTGCGCCTCGTCCGCTCGCTCTTCTCGAGGCGCCCTTCCATGTCCGGTCGGACTTTCTTCGGCCGCCCGCGTTTCACCACTTTCCGCACGATGCCGTCGAAGGCGCCGATGCACATGCCTCGTTGACGGTGGCGCGTCAGGGCGTCGTGGCGCGCAAAGCGGTTGCCGCAGTCGCACGGGTACGGCTTGATGCCTGTGTGGATTTTGGCATGCCGCTTGAGGTCGTGTTGGCGGACAAAGCACTTTTTACATGTTGGACATTGGTATTGGCGGTCGTTCAGATGGGTTTGGACGTGGCTCTTGATGTTCTCCTTGCGCCCGAAGCGCTTGTGGCAGTTTTCGTACAGGCACTCCCACTTTCCGTCTGACGGGTCCGGTCCTCGGATGAAGGCGGCAATGTCATCGAGAGTCACGCCGGTCTCGGTCTTGGTCTCCTCGATATTGATGTCCGCGATACTAGCCGCGCTGGTGATGGACGCTATAGACTCCGCCCGGCGATGGGGCGAGCTGCGGCGTGATGGGGTCTTGCTGCCTGGGCTTGGTAAACCATGGTGAATGAGAGTGTGCTGAGACTCAGGATCTATCGGGGCATGGAAATCTGGCTTGTTGCTGAAGGGATCACGCTGTTGAGCAAATGCCTGCGGGATCGGAGCCTGGCAAGCCCCATTGAAAGCTCGTTCGATCTTGACGAACTCATCGCTGACGTTGCGCATGTTCATGAATTCCGGCGACCGGTGGTTCTGGTCCATCAGCGGCATGGGTATGGTGCCTGCACGAGGCGGCGTTTGGACCATGCCCTCCGCTTGCTGCCTCAAGTCCTGGAAAACACCAGAGTTGCGATTACTATTCTTGTTGGCGCGGCTAGGCTTGATCGTCTCTTCCATCGACTCGTCGTAGTTCTCAGAAAATCTATTCGTGGGCTGAAGGGGAGTCGGCTCGGTCTTGATGAATTGCTGATGAGGTGTGCCCACCGGAGTTTGAGGGAAACATCCTGTTTCATGGTCGTCAGTGTACCAACTCATTGGCGCGCGACAGAGGCTCAGATGCATCACAACGTACCGTTCATCATCTGGTTAGTGGGTGTGCACGGTCTCTGGGACGAGGTGTGAACTCCGCCTCCCAAAGCCTCGAATCTGGCGACCTTTTCCATGATGCTGCCACTTATCCTCCGCGATGCCCGGCGTGGTTGTGTGCTCGCCGTCTCGCTTTCCGAGATCCACCCCTGGGCCGGGCTTGCCGGACATGAATCTGGGAAGGTGATAAATGTGGGCGTGGATAGGGCACTGTCGGTGCCGAAGAACTCGAAGTCTCCCCCTGGGTCCAGGCCGGTATTGTTCGTGAAGCTTGGGGGATTCTTGGTGATGTCGATGCCCCCTAGGTAGGCGTCGAAGGAGAAGGCCGTCAAGTCTGCCATCCGCCCTCTGCTTGGGGATGCGTCCATGAAGCGCTGACTTTGGGCGGTGACATGGGGCGACAGAAGGAAAGCCTCATTGTCATCTGTGAATGTGGGCTGGCTGGGGCCCGGGCGTGCTGTGCGTTGCTGCTGCGCTTCTTGCAGTACATGCTGTTGTGTCGTTGCTAATCCTGGGTTAGTGGTCGAAGTACCTACCGTTGTGTAGTCCTGCCGTGTTGTTGTGGTCGCGGTTGTCGAAGCGAGCTGCTGTCGCCGCGTGTCGAGGCTGAGGCCCCGTCGGTGTGCCACATGCGACCGTTGCTGCTGGAAACTGGGCAGGGGCGCAATCTTTACTACCTCAAACGCCGAAGGCGTCGAGTTCTGCCGCCGATGCTGGTGTCGGGGCGTGCGCGGGTGAAGCCTGCTGGAAGGGGGCGGATTGGACAGCATTGATAATGCAGAGTCGAGTTCGGAAGAGTGAGGATTGTTTGTCGTCGATGCGCCAGTTGTCGCACTCCAAGAGCGCTGGTCGATGCGGTTCCGATACTGCACCTCAGCATCTCAGTCAGTTTCACCATCCTCCGTCGCCTTGGTATGGACCCAGCGCACCTCACGCAGCACAAGCCAGGCAGCCGGGCGAGGCGAGTCGCGTAGTTGCGCTCAGTCGATGTAGTCTTTGGGGCTATCTAAGAGCTGGATTTATTGTGGCTGGATGCCCTCTTCAGGCGAAAGTCTGGCCGAGAGCAGTCTCTGCCTAGGAGATGGTCCCCCCGATGCGAGGTTTTGGTGGTGTAGTTGTTACTCGTAAAAGGTTCTGGAGCCCGGATGAGCAATGCAAATGCCAGGCGCTGTCTCCAACAAAAGTATGGAGAATGGAGTCAGTTGCTCTGCTTCCATGCCAGAACGCTGAAACGACCCTGATCGTTGCAGCCGTCTTTGTTTTCTTCAACTGCCAAGGCGGTTGCCAACGGCAACCATTCAATTCCGCCCCTGGCTCGTCCCATTGGCGTCTGTGATTGGGCGCTTGTAGGGCTTGGCGGACAACCAGAATGGCCCACCCAACCAGAACCGTTGGTTTCTCGCGTCACTGATTGCGATTTCCGCCTGAGCGCGTTGCTGCGCTGCAAACCGCTTGCCAGGACTGACGCGAGTTCGAGATGACTCGACTCCTCAGGTCTCGCTTCTGGTTTTCTCATTGCCGCCCGCTCTAGTTCTAATTATCTCAATCTTACGGCTATCCTAGATCAAACCTGCTAAACAGCTAAACTCTCTTATTGCTCGGCACTGCACTCCATTCATTTGCATTCGGTCCCCTACCGTCCCCTTCCTTTCACTGCGGGTCGTCTGAACCAGTCGTGTCCATTCATTTCTATTGGGGAGCAGTCGTGGATTGCGATCTTTTACCGCCGCTTTTGTCCCCGACCATTTTGCTCTTTGCCGATTTGCTGCCATTTATTTCTCGTCAGACAGCTGGTGACTCGGCGACTGGAAGCCATTGGGTTTTGTTCCAATATCTCAAAACAAGATGAAGTCGTCCTGCTCCTGGTGCAACACCAAGTGGCATAAGTGCCTCTGGGCCGTCCTTCCTTTGGTCAGCCTGGCACCTTCGAATATTACGGCAGTCCAGATTGATGCATCTGTCTCTCAAAAGATCATGTGATCCATGATAACTTTTTCTGAGGAGGAACAACGGCCTTTCTCGATGGCAGCATCGATGCATCAAGAAATGGTCCTGCATCTTTATCTCGAAAGCGAACTTCGCTCGTTGACCCCGAACTGACTAACCGGTCACACTCCTCATGTGCTTGAACCAAGCCCGTTGGCCGAGTGTGAAGATTTTCAAGGACGAGATATAAGAGGACGCGGGAGGCACGAAGCAATGCGGTGATGTGGAAAAGTCAGATTGGCAGACGGTGCAAAATGGGTGATGCGGACCTAGCGTATCCGGAGCAGCCACCCCCGCGTCCGGCGGCGAAAGAAGAGTCCGGGCAGAGCAAGAGGCCCCGCAGCTGAGAGTTCAGCCGTTGGCCGGCCGGAGGGATGCCGAGAAATCTTGATCTCGGTTTTGGCCCAGCAGGAGCCAAGATCGAGGGAATGAACACGCACGAGTGGAACTCGTGGATTCGAGGCGGCGAGGCATGTCACGACGGCGCAGGTGATGGCAACTCGGTGGTTGCCCGAGTTTGGGACGACTCGGTCCTGCTAATCAGGATTAAGGGGCTGAGCGGCTATAACCGACCAAAGACCACGTCGGGCATCGGCTGGGTTGATGAGGCCGATGCCCGTCCTGAGATATTGCGGCGCCAGTTGGCAGTCCGCCATCGGGCCTCGGGAATAGGCAGGACCCGAACAACACGGAAATACGGCGAGTGAGCTTGTTTTGCTACCGACGGCAGGCGATTGACCGGCTCGGATCCGAGATGAAGATTCAGCTTGACTCAGGAGGGGTGTTCCAATGGCTCCGGACGGGCAAGCGGTGCCACCGAAGCGGATCAAATCGGCACCGTGTCCTCTGACTTTTCTCCAAAATTTGCTTCTCTCATTCCAGCAAGGTACTGTACGGACATGCGCCGCTTGTCCTGCTTCCCGAATTAGCCATCGGCTCTCAAGTTCATCCCTGGGTGTCGGGAGCAACAACCCCTAGCTACACCACGTTAGGTACTATTCCACACTTGTACTCCGGCAACCCTGAACGCCACTCGTGGGGTGGCGTTGGATGGCATGCATCCAAACCATCTTCCCTCAAAGCTGCGAGCGTTTAGGTTATTACGCGCGGCTCGCGCTCAGCAGGTGACGGACTTGGGGCGGGGGATCCCGGCGCCCCGCAGAGAGAGCTCGGTCATTCCCCCCTCAACTCCGATAACCATGGCCCCGGAGTACCGCAACGTTGCAACTCCTCAACTTCGGGCCCGACAACGCTGCTGAAGCTGATAAATTTATCCAGCCTGATGTTACAAGAATAAAAGATGGGCTGGATTCCTGTTCTTGAGCATTTCTTTCCTGTTGCTCCTCTTTTCTTCAACAGTAAATAGGGCGCGTCGCTTGCTTTTCATACAAAGACCGGACGTACATAGATATCTTATTGCCAGCCCCGAATCTTCAACCCTATCAGCCCTTGCTCAAAATGGTCCTCGCAGTACCCACCGCCAGCCTAGAGGGGAAGGTCGCCCTGGTAACCGGCGCCGGCCGCGGCATCGGCAAGGGCGTTGCCCTGGAGCTCGCGCGCCGTGGCGCTTCTGTGGTGGTCAACTATGTTTCGTCAGTGGGGCCTGCTCAGGAGGTGGTTAAGGAGATCGAGTCGTACAACAACGGCGCGCGGGCGATCGCCATCCAGGCCGATGTCTCCAAGGTGTCCGAGATCAACCGGCTCTTTGCCGAGGCGAAGCAAGCGTTCGGTCGTCTCGACATTGTCATGTCCAACAGCGGTACGGAGTCGTGGGATAAGACGGAAGAGATCACCGAGGAGAAGTACGACCATGTCTTTAACCTCAACGCGCGAGCCCAGTTCTTTGTCGGGCAGGCCGCCTTCAAGAACCTGGAGAACAACGGGCGTCTGATCCTCATGACGAGCATTGCCGCCGGTCTGATGGGTGTCAAAAACCACGCGCTGTATAACAGCAGCAAAATGGCCGTTATCGGCATGGTCAAGGCCTTCGCCACGGACTTTGGTGTCAGGGGGATCACGGTGAACGGCGTCGCGCCCGGCGGTATCAAGAGTGACATGTTTACGCAGAATGCGTGGCACTATATCCCGGGGGGTTCCCCTGACATGCCGGCGGAGACGATCGAGAAGCTCATGGCGGACCACTGCCCTCTCGGGCGGTGTGCCGTGCCTGAGGACGTTGCGCGCGTCGTTGCCTTCTTGGCGAGCGAGGATGGCGGTTGGGTCAATGGTACGTTCCCCTTTCCTGGTTCTAGACTTTCCAGTTTGAGTCCTCATGCTAACCGTGTTGTAGGTCAAGTCATTACTATTTCTGGTGGTTCTTCGCAGTAGTTTTGCGTTCACCTCCTGTTAGCGTGTCTGGAGTCACATGGTTGGATTGTGAAGGCATAGCCACATATCTCGAACATAGAAGCATTGAATGATAACGGGATAGCCCGGTACGATCCGGATCTGGTGCTCATCTTCCTCTCCCATGGCTCAAACTCCACGCCTCGAATCTTCCTCTACTTAGTTCAACACTGGCTGCTTCATGAATGTGTCAATGGTCTGCGTCCTCACATCGCGGTCGCCGACATCTCTGAATTGGAGCCAACCGTAACCACCCTTTCAACACATCACGCAAACATTAAATTTTGTTTATTACTCATTACCAGTTACCAGAACAAGCTAACTACCTTACCCACATAAACAATCTATGTTTTCATCTTCCCAGGCAAAAAGATCCGTCCCAAACTCCAATCCAATTTTGATACCGGCCCCCGCTGAAGCCAGGCCCTTCCAAGACCCGTGCCAACGTGAACCCAACATGATTACTTCCTGCGCGACCTGACGGTATTCATCCTCTCCAAAAGCCCCAGATCCCACCACCCCTCAATGATGCCCCACACGGTCCTGCGTTTGGGCTTCGCGGCGGTCGCGGCCGGCGGCTCTTCCCCTCCTACATTAACCATCTCCGGGCTCTTGCTCGGGGTGGTGGTGGTGGTGGTAGTAGACGAAGCCGACATGGCCGCCATCTCGATAGCCGCGCTCTTCCCCTCGAGCAGATAGTCACTCCTCGGCGGGTGGACCACCACGATGGGCGGGGGCACGGGCTTCCGCTTCCGCCGCTTGCTTCCGGGCATCAGGCCCAAGCTCAAGCCCCGGAGCAAGGTGGGTGACAGAGGTGAGCGGAGGATTAGGCCCGGGACGCGTTTGTGCTCGTCGGGGATTACGTCGTCGCTGGGAGAGCTGGGCGACTCCGTTGATGGGGTGTTGTCTGTTGGTGCAGGTGATTTTTCTTTGGGCGTGAGGCTGGTTGGGTTGCTGCTGCGAGGTACGGAAGCGGGAAGAGCAGGCGGCGCGCGGGACAAGAGAGGCGAGATCCCGTCCTGCTCGGTCTCATCTGTCGGTGAACCGGGGATGGTGGGCATTGTGGCCCGGGTCTTCTCCCGCATGTTCCGTGGCGGTGGGGGCGGCCGGAGCCCACCAGCACGCGGCTGCGGCGGGCTACCGGCGTCGCTGTAGGTCGATGAGGCGTCCGAGTCGTAGCTGGAGCGGGGCAGGGAGAGACGCGGGTTGCTGAGGCGGAGCCGGTGGGCCCCGCGGTCACGGATGGGCGCCAGCGGGGGAGGCGGAAAGCGAGGGGGAGCAGCAACGGCGTCGGCAACGGTCTGAGCGCCAAGGGGCGCGTTGAGCTCCCATGGCTGCTTCTTCGGCTTGGCCATGCTTCCCCCGAAGGCGCCCGCGCGTCCCTAACCTTCGATGTCCTTGGGGGTGGCGTTGTCCCGACGAATGCGCTTCCACAGAAATACGCAGACCAGCGCTGAGAAGGCGAAGAGCACGCACAGGGTGATGGAAAGACCCCAGACCGCTTTAATCTCGTAGCACACTGGCCGGTCGAGCGTGACAAAGGTCGAGTAGGGGATGGTTTTGGTGAGGGTTGTTGTCCGGAACACGTGGGCGGCTGCCGAGAAAAGAGTGTGCACTTCGGCGTCGGGTGCCACTGGGACGAGTTCGCAGTTGAGCTTCGAAAGGGGCTTGCCGATCAACGAGGCCACAACGATAGCGGCGACGAGGAAGAGGCCATCGACGCCACCGGTCATGAGCAATGGCAGCATGTTGTCATAGTAAAGAATGTATGTGATGACGACATATATCACTGCTAGGACGGCCTTGGATTAGGTTAGAATGGTGGTTCAAGAGGTGACGGCGTGTTAAGGGGGCATACCACTGTGAGAGTGCCAATAAGCTCTGATGGAGGGTTGTGCTCGGCGGCGCCAATCTCGCTGATGAAATTGGCACAGAGGCCAATGACAGCAATGAGGGACACTAACTGGCATGCCCGCATAATGCTGAAGGTTGCGCCCAAGGCGCCCAGCTGCGGTGCTTGGAACCGCATCTTGAAGGGCCCGTTTGCCTCGAAATCAGTGATGAGCTCTAGCGAGGGCCGCTCCTTGTTCGCTGTCCGCAGGGGAAAGCGCGGTTTCGGGAATGGAACCGTTGGGGGAGGCGGGAAGGAAGTGTTGACGGGAATGTTGGGCAACGTGTAAGGGCGTCGTAAGGAGAGAGGCTGATATCGTCAGGCTCGATCAAGTCGACGGCCTGGCGGAAACAGATATGGGAAATTTGGGACAGATCAACTGCCTAGAAAGATGGAGCCCAAGAAAGTAGTGGATAGATGAGCCAGAAAGTCCTTTAAGGGAACCTGATGAGAAGCTCAGGGTAGCTAAGAGACCGGACGGGAGTTCGAGGAACGTGGAAGACCAAGGAAAAGAAACCCTGTAGAGAGATCACACACAAGGAAAAGAGAAGAGAGGAAAAACCCAGGAAAAAGGAAAGAGAAAAAGGAAAAACAACCAAGGAAATGGCGTGTTTGACAAATTGTTCTGTCGAAAGAACATCTTGATCGGAAGGTGAGGCCGCGGAACTGCATCTTTTATGTTGAGACTCGCAAAAAGCTCAAGCCAGAATCTGATCGATGCCGTTCCCTGCCTTCCCATCCATGACAATCCCAAAACAAGCGCGTCTTCGATATTAGCGCCTGATGAACCATTTGCATAACATGGCAGACGCAACGCGATTGAATGAGGCACTCATCCGTTCGAGACGATGGCGGGAGTCAGTAAGCGCTGAGCAGGCCAATCGGGAGACAAGAGGGGTCACTGTCGAGGGGTGGTGCGAGCCCCACCTGGCGGGCGGCAGTCTGCAATCGCCCAGCCCAACCAAGCATTTGGGGCAGCTGTCCGATCGACCTGTTCCTTGCGGCTACGGTCTTGATTGGCTCAGGGCTAAAGGTTCTGCGACTGGGTCCCGGAAGTCTGGAATTGCACGGATCGAAGCTTGCGCGACGTTTATGTTTGCATGTTTTGAGACCTTGTGGAATGGTCGCGAGCTGGGTCGTTGTCTGTTGACCGGGGCTGCCATCCCCAGCCTTACCAGGTATCATCTTAGGTACGGTTTCCGCTCATGGTGGGTTCCCGCTCACCCAGCCACTTCCGACCCTGGTAAGCCTCAACAGAATGTGGCAATCTGGTGAGGTGGCCTATCTCGGCGGGCCAAGCTCATCCAGCCACATATGGATGTGGCTTGCCGTTGTCAGGTGTGGCGGTGTGAGCGGAAACCTTACTCAACATGGTACAGTACTGCAGGTGCACCTACTGCAGGTAAGGTATCGAACATGAGCCTGGAGCATTTCTAGTTGGCTTCAAAGCAGACTTCGCCGGCATTTCACGTCGATTGCTGACATTGGGCACAGTGACAAGATGCTGGCAAGCACGCTGTGGCTTTGGTACGGTACTTTGAGAGGTGCTGGCATCTGTTAATGTAGCCTCGATCTTTTGTATGCAAAAATCATCCTCTCGACTACCGCTTTTAACACAACCATGGGCCCAGGCTTGTACTTCCAAGTCGTATGTACTGTACCACCTTCCTTGGGGACGATTTTGCGTGCAACAACACTGCACCTCTGCTTCATCCGTCATCACTGATGTCTAATGCAACCAGTACTTCCTCTATCTCCCACTTCACACAATATGGGCCGTCTCGCGACTTTGGTCGGATGTTCTGAGAATCATCATCTCATCAATTGCTGGCAAGCACTTGACTCTCAGAGATAAACGTAGCAAAGAGGCGATCCGCTAACGGTGTTCATCAGCTCCTTAATCTTGATCGGGCCGGCCAAAGGCGACAAGTCGATGATGTCGTCAACCGTCGTATTTGCGCTGGGAATGAGATCGAGCATAAAGTTTGTTCCGAAAACACCCTGGGTACAAAACGCAGTTACGCAGGCCAGGTTAGCCCTAGGTAACACTTAGCGAAAAGCGGCATCAAATACCTGGCGGTTCTCAAAGTCCAACATCTGCCAGATCCAGTAGACGCGGTCGATCTGGCTGTGGTGCAAGTAAAACGCAGGGTCACCGGGAGAGATGAAAGGGTCTGAACCAGGATCACCGCCAATGGCAAAATGGCCGCCTCCGTGAACTCCCAGTGAGCCCGGGACAAACCGGGGGTCGCCTTCCTAGATGTGGCAAGCCGGTTAGGACGGCCATACGAAGGGTTACTTTTGGGGAGGAGAGTGACATACCATGGTGGTTTGGAAAGACTGGATCGTCTGGGACTGCACGATCAAGTCTGTGGTATTCCTGAAGCTGGCGAATCTTTTGATGGAATCAGCGTTCATGTCCCGCTTCAGACAACGAGAGTTGTCTGCTGTTGGGTCCGGCTGCGAGATGGGTCCGAGGCGGATGGTAAAGTTGGCAAAGGGGCCGGCAAAGACGCAACCACCCCCGGTGCCGGGAGCTAGGACGATGGGTTCCGTTGCACCAGGGAAGAGGATCTCCAATCCAGGGTGCGGGACGAATTCACCGTCACTGCCTAGAGACGTGTCTGATCCATCAAATACTGGCGAGTCGCGCGGTGACTCAGCGTCGAATCCCCAGTCCCAGTAAGGGAGAGTACCTGTTGGTGGTGTCAGGGTAAGTCCGAGGCCGTGGGAAGAGCCAGGGGGTGGAAAGATGTATACCTCTGTAGCCACATGCCTGCAGCTTTTGCTCGTAGACGTGGATGAAGTACCGATGCCAAGTGAGAAAGTTGCCCTGCGTTGCAGACGGTGAGTCTGGGTCATGTACAGGTAGCGTTGGCACAACTCAAGAGACGTGCCCAGCCTTACCGTGTTATGGATAAACATGGTCTGATTCATGTGCACAAAGACGAAATCGTCAAACAGCGATTTGGCTCCCGCAGCCTGTCCTGGCGCCAGGATGCTGAGGGATGATGCGAGGCATTTGACAGCCGCAATGAACTCCCTGCGCTGGCTTTTGGAAAGGGTTCTCCTAAGTAGGTAGGCCATGGGTTAGTAGCAGCTTTCATTCCAATCTAGAGACTTACCAGGACGTACCATTCACGGCGGACTTTGACATTGCTCGGATTGCATGACTGGCCGAACTTGGACGCCGAGTTCACGAGTGCAATCCCGTTGAGCCCGGTTACGGCCAACCCTGAGTCTATGGCAAACTGCTCGAATTGGGGTATGCTGATGGCATGTATGCCTAGCACCGTGGTCAGGCAGACCGTGAATACCTGACGAAGCATCATTGTCGAGGACGAGAGTGCAGCTTGCCGGGGAATCTGCTGCAGCAGCAGGCAACTCTACCTGTATCTGGCTGGCGCACCATCTGACTCTTATACGCGGCGTAACAGGGAACCTCAGAAATAATGATCGGGCCGGGCCGCAGGGCCTACTGCCCACCAACAGACTCCGGGTGCTCAGATACCACTAGAAGGAAGTTACGGGCATACCTACCTATTTGAATAAAATTTTACCCATCCAGGAACGGGCCTGGCTGTAAGAGAAACCATGATAGGCGGAAGAAATCTCTTAGTACGTGAGGCCTGCAGGCTTACTGCATCAGTGCAGCCGCAGAGCACACCTACATTGAGGCGAGCCGTTGTTGGGAGCACAGAGAAAACAAGGACCAACAAGGACCATAGACCGTCTTGATGCCAAGGATAGCTTACAGTAGCTACTAGGTGCATATGTAAGGTAGACGATAGACAGCACGTTGGAACGAGGCTGCATGGGGCAAATTTCATGATCAGGGCGAGCTTTACCTTCTTGTCCTACATAGCAATGATAGCATCAATGTACCCTTGGGGCGTAGGCTAGTTAGGTTGATAGTTGTTGGTTCAATAGGTGCATCGAACCCTCGACGGGGCTGGGCCCCCTTTGACTTGTTTCGTTTCCCCTCGACTCCTCACGTGGTGGTCATCTGCATGTACTTATTGTACTATTGCTGCCCGGAAGCGTCGTTCCGGCTGCCTGGCTGTACTGTACCTGGCTTTTCTTCTCGCCTCATTCGTAACTTCAGCTGAGCCCGAGGCGATAGCGAAACGTGGGACAGTCCCGGGTGGGGGACCTGAATCCTAGGTTAGGTACCAGCAGCAACGGTTATTGGGTAGGATAGTACGTGTATTATGTAGTCGTACCCGGGAGCGGTCCACAAAAACGGCCGCTTCTGACCCGCGTACCCGGTTGATGTCTTGATGAGGCTCGGTGTCCGAACGGTTTACTTGACAGAGGATGCATGTTTCCGTTACATTGATTACCAAACTGAGTTTTCACGCAGTTGGGGGCTACGTAGTAGTGGTTACTGGTGTTGGTTCAAAGTCTTCAGCCAAGAGGCCCCAAGACGTCTAGAACCATGGTTTGGCAATGCACTATCGGTAGGTTGGTGCAGTCTCTCAATCCCAATGTAACAACACCTACCTAGGGCTAGTAAGACCCTTACATGGCCTTTTGCAGCAACTCCTCTCAAGACTGGACTTGCGGAGTGTAGTACATTACTCCGATGATCAACATGCCGCCTAGCCGCAGAAACAGCACATCTACCCGTAGTTGCCCTGCATTGGACATGAGAACGGTCCTGGTAAGCACACCTCCCGCCCCCTTTTTGCGCTTGGTGTGCGTCCACTTCGCAGATACGAGGTAGTACGCCTTGATCCAATAGACCTGAAGATCCGGCACCACTGCAGATAATCAATACTACTTACTAGTCGCTTACAGCACACTGAGCTTGGTTCTTGCTGCCGTCCCCATGTGTAGGTGCTTGGCTCCCGAGTCAGATGCCTGGATGTGGAATGAGTTGGTTGTCTCAAAAAGCGACGCCGGCACCAACGGTGCTTGACTCTGGTGTGCTGGTACCTTGCATAGAGCCTCAAATAGTGTACCTACATGTAGTGTAGGTAGGTGGGATGCATAGGACTGAGGAGCGCGGCGGGACGAGCCGGACTGCCGGGTAGGGTTGACTTAGGGGTCATTGGGACCCAAGGGATTGCCGCAAGGCAAGCCATTCGTATCTTCAGTCCTCAGAGTTACTCCTTGTCGTCCAGCTGACATTCCACCGGCTCAGAATGCTACTAACATCGCTGTCCAAGCCCTTTATATTTGAGCGCCATTGTCGAAAATAAGTCCTACATGCGACTCGGAATAGCAATACGTAGGCACCTAACGATTCTGGGTTCTGACTAGAAACCTGGGTCCTAGCTTATACAGGTACTGTTCTGGGTGATCATGGTAGAGGGTTCAGGGGTGAAGAGAAATGGACTAGTGTTGAAGCCAGTTCCGACAGGGAGAGGTTCAGTTCGGTACCATGATGGGTCCATACTTACCTACCTATTGAAAACCACAGCGGAATTCCCAGGGGGGGGAGCTATCATAGTATGGGCCCATGGGGTGTGTATGATAGTGTGAAAAGTCTTGACAGCAGTGTCAACTATCATAGCACTGCAAACTATCATCGCACCCTTCAACTATCATCAAATGATAGCCGCGTCCTAGATTTTCCCACTATGGAAGGTGCAAAATCACACCTACAAACTACACAACAATAGGGGGAGGAACCAAGCACAAGGAAACGAGACCACGTACCTGACTACGTACAGTGCCCTGCTCAGGGCCACTAGACGGAAGCAATCAACCACACTACCTTACCTTCTTCACGGTCGGATTAGAGGGCGAACCTAGTGGTAGGGAGGAAAGGAGGAAAATTGCTTGAAGAGTGGCCCTGGAAGAACGGCGACTATGGATCTATTTATCCTGCTCCTGTCAGGAGTTCAGGGGCTGGGACCCACGCCTCTGCACAAGAAAAATTGACCCCTGACCCACGAAGAACCCCATACAACAACCACACAGAGCCCTTGTACAGACCTCCTGTGCCCAGCCCTCTGACCCGGGGAGGAGGTTGGGGGA